>NC_069502.1:487556810-487856810 GCF_027579735.1 Bombina bombina | reverse complement strand
AAACAAATAGTTATGCAACAGATATAGCATTTAAAATTGTGCAAACATTGCTCTTAAAAATATTCCTAAAAAATTCCAAATTTAGTATAAGGCTCACAACAGAAATTCAACTTTGTGTTTACCACATACACAAATTTATACAGCAATAATAGCTAAATGAATAGTTAAAACAGATAGTTATATAGCAGATATGGCATTTAAAATTGTGCAAACATTGCTCTTAAAAAATATTCCTAAAAGATTCCAAATTAAGTATAAGGCTCACAACAAAAATTCAACTTTGTGTTTACCAAGTACACATAATAGGTGAAGTATATTAGTCAGTTATATAATATTATCTAACCAATCATGTTCTTGATTCTATGCAATGCTGCTAAATATTGCCAATAGTAACTAATGTGTAAGGCTCTGAGTAAGACCTTTAACTGTGTGTTTAACACATACGCATTGTCAAGTAAAAAATATTGTGACAGCAATATGCCAATGTGAAAAATGTGTATCAAAAAATCGTGTGCAAAAATTAGTGAACAAAAATTATTAATGGTCAAAAAAATAGGTTGATCTTCAAAAAACGTAAATTAAGAATAAAGATTGTGAAAATGAAAAACCAAAAATTTACAAAAACATTGTGGTGTGTTCAAATAGTTACTTATATAAATGTAAATAATAGTCCAAAAAATAGTCCAACAGTGAAAACTTAATAGAAAAAATAACCCAACAATAAATTATAATAAGTAGTGTCTCTTTAAGAAAAAACAATAATCCTTAAAGTGTTGTGAATCTTAACAGCAATAGTTATGGTGATTTTCCAATTGTTTTATACTGAATAGCAGTGTCAGTACTTGCTAGCCGTTTTCCAACCCAAAATTCTATCTTCTTGGCAAATATTTTGTTATAATCCCTGGATGATCCTTCTGTAAAAGAAAGATATGATGGTGTGGATTGTTCTGTGCTTACCAGTCGACGCGTTTCGGTCACAAAGAGACCTTTATCAAGACTTTCATAAAAGACAGATTAGTTACGTTATATACTTATTACCCGATTTAAGCTTGATATCAATTATGGTAAGAAGTGTATGATAATGTTACACAATCTTAGCTCTATATTAGTCATATTAAAAAATGTGTGACTATGTATTATATATCCCTTACAATATTCCTAATGGTGTTATATTGTTGTCTTCTATATACTGGATTTTGCTATAGTGCTATGTCTGTGCTGAGGTGTGAATTATTATCCAGAATAAAGAGAAATGTTTTTTTATAAACAAGGTGAAACCTCAATAGGTTTTAAGTGGAACAGAAATGTATGGGAACCAGATGGTGGTGTAGAAATAGTAAACAACCTTTATTTGTTTAACCCTTTCGTGACAGGGTTAAAGTGTCTACATCGGAACACCTGTTCCGATGTAGACAAATTGAAACTACGCGATCGTGCATACGATCACGAGATTTCAATTATTGGATCGCATCTGGGGGGCGTCCCTACAACCCTAGGAACGCCCTCCAGACCGCGATCAAGTCCTTGAAGCGCAGAAGGCTTCAGGACAGCCGTTTGATATGACGTTCTATTCCGTCATAACGGCTTTAAAGCCCAGTGTAAATATGACGGAATAGAACGGCATAACAGCGTTAAAAGGTTAACATAAGTATCCAATCGAGTGGGAAAGTGACCTCTATACTAGTAGTATCTTATCTGGAGAGATATTAGCACTGATCAATGCGTTATATAATCTTAGAAAAACTATCAGATAAACTATCCTCAAGTCTTTTTTCAAATTTAGAATAGACACCTATCATTACAAACTCATTGGTGTGTGGCATATAGCATACCCTAGTGACAAGTATAAAGCATCTGTGGGTTAACCTAGTTCACCCAAAAACTTCTTCTTTTTAAATTATAATTTATAATTATGGTTATTCCTTTTTATGTACTATATATCCAGAGTAGTATGCCTGAGTATATATATATGAATGATTGGATTGCCGTCTTCTTTAAATATGAATATCAAATATGTTTTAGGTACTAACCTTGTGAAAATCTATCTAAATCACAAAGTTTATAGAGGGGTATGTAGCTAGCAGTGCTAGAGTATTAGGAATAGAGCCATAATGCAACCAGAAGATGCCCATATATGGGTATACATTAAAAATTTGTCATCTATGCAGAGAGAGGTGAATGTAGCAAGAGGTATTCATACACAGATAGGGGAATTTAGTTTTTTTAGAAGATCGTTGATTATGATACTTGCTATCATGTTTCACAGCCCATGTATTCATAAAAGCAAACTCAGTATTATACTGTTCTTCACCAAAAGAGGCACTTCTCATGGGATTAGTAAGATTAAACATATCCCCATAGTTTCTCTGGGTTGCTTTTAAGATTTTTACTTTATATCTCATTTTAGTTAGTTTAGTTGAGGTTTAAAAGGTGAGATAGATCCTCTTTGTTGTTTAACCCTCTGGGATATAAGCAGTCTAAATAAAATATCCATTTGGATTCTGCTGTTAGTAACTTCTTTTCATAATTGCCTCCTCTCCAGTTTTTAGTTACTTTTTGAATCCCCATATATTTAAGTGTATTAATATTCCCTTGATGTTTCATAGAGAAATGTTTATACAGTGGGGTATCCATATTGCGTTTTTCAATTTGCAGGATATGCTCACGTATCCTATCTCACAATGGCCTGGATGTCTGTCCTATGTA
The DNA here is from genome assembly GCF_027579735.1 of Bombina bombina. Classification (NCBI taxonomy): domain Eukaryota; kingdom Metazoa; phylum Chordata; class Amphibia; order Anura; family Bombinatoridae; genus Bombina; species Bombina bombina. The sequence continues at coordinate 487,854,104 of NC_069502.1, read as the reverse complement.
TTGGAGGCCACATGGACATTGGAGTATATAGACCATTCCCTTATCTTGGCAACGGATCAGATTTCCAATTTTGTATTTTTCTCTGGTATTGTTGGAGTGAAATTCATCCGTTTTTACTCCACATTTGCATGCTTTGCAAGTGTGACAGGGGAAGAAGCCCTTAACCTTTTTCCCAAAGACGTCTTGTATTCCTGGAGGATTTTTCTTCTGTATGCTCGGTGCCAGTTTATTCTTTAAGTTGTTTGTTTTTCTATATACAAACTTTGGTACCTGAGGTAATTTTTCTCCCAGTATGTCATCGTCTTTAAGTAGTGCCCAGTGTTTCCAGAAGATCTTTTCTATGATCTTACTGATTGCACTATACTCTGTAATTAAAGGAATGTTAAGAATTTCTTCGCTTTTGTTCCCCTTATTCCTCTCCTTATAGTTGGTGAGTGTTCCTCTTTCTACCTGTCTTACCTCATCAATTCTTTGGTCCAACATCTCTTCTTCATAACCCCTCTACACAATTTTTTGTTGTATTATTTGCGCCTGTTCTTCCCATTTTGATGGATCGGAACAATTTTTTCTCATACGTAAAAGTTGTCCTTTTGGAATATTATTCTTCCATGTATTGTGAAGGCAGCTTGTTTTGTGGGCATAATTGTTACTGTCCACCTTTTTAAAATGGGTAGATGTTTCTAATTTCCCTCCTTTCACTTCTATGTTCAGATCCAAGAATGTGAGTGTCATATGGCTCCATTCATATGTGAATTTTAGATTGGCCATATTCTTATTCATCACTTCAAACGTGTATTCCAAGTCTGCCTGTGACCCCTTCCAAACGATGATTATATCATCTATGTATCGGCGATAGAGGACCAGGTGCGCGCCGGCTGGGCAGGAGTCCCAAAATATTTCCTCCCATTTGCCCATATACAGATTGGTGTAGCTCGGTGCGAACCTGGTCCCCATCACCATCCCGCAAACTTGTCGGTAGAATTTGCCATCATGGCAGAAGTAGTTGTGATTTAGAATATAATGAATACTATCCAAAATGAATTCAATCCGTTCAGATGCAATTTCCGGATCTTTTTCGAGGTAGAATTTCAATGCTTCCAGTCCCTCTTCATGCGGTATGCTCATGTACAATGCTTTCACGTCACAAGTCGCCAGGATATAATCCTTTTCCCATGTCAGCTCTTCCAGGAGATTTAGTATCTGAGTTGAATCTCTCAAGAAGGAGGGGAGTTGCCTCACATGTTTTTGCAGATGTTTATCCACATATTCCGATAGGTTGCTACTTAATTAAACAATCCCGGAAATTATTGGCCTTCCTGGCGGATTTTGGAGGTATTTATGGATCTTTGGAAAGTGATATTACACTGGAGTTATTGGACGATGTACATTCAAATAGTTCTTTGTCATTCAATATTCCTTCTTCCTTGGCCCTCTTCAGCAGTGTTACCAGTTCTTCTTTAAATGTGTCCACTGGATTTTTTGATAATTTCAAATAGGTGTTGTTGTCACTTAGGATACGTCTGTTTACTGTTTCATAGTCAATTCTATTCATGACTACGATTCCTCCTCCTTTATCGGCCGATTTTATAGTGAGGTTCTGGTTTTGTTCTTCTTAATGGTTTCCAACTGTTTCTCTGATAGATTCTGTTTCTTATTCTTCAGTTTTTTAGAGCTTATATCGCGTATTTCTCTGCACACTACTGTTTCAAATGACTCGATTGCCGTCCCTTTGTGAGTTGTAGGATAAAAAGTTGATTTCGGCCTTAGCTCTTTGTGCTTGTAATTATCATCTACCTTTAAGCTTTTAGCTTCATTAAACCCATATCCCATTCTTTCTGTTGGGGGTCTTTAAAAGAATCTCTTAAGAGTTAGTCTTCTAATAAATTCTTTCATATTTACAAAAGTAGTGAACTTATCAAGGCTTCTTGATGGAGCAAAAGATAAACCAAATTTGAGAACAGATTTTTCATCTTTATTCAATTCATATGAACTTAGATTAAATATTGCTCCATCTGTGTCTTTTTCCTTGTCATCAGAAATTGTTCCTCCATTGTTGTCTTTTTCCTTGTCATCAGAAATTGTTCCTCCATTGTTGTCTTTTTCCTTGTCATCAAAAATTGTTCCTCCATTGGTTCCCAGATCTTTATCGGCAGACTTTATATTGTTGTTCTTCTTTATTTTTGCTCCTCTTCTTCTCCCTCTATGGGTCTTGTTTTTACTCTTGTTGTTGACTGATTTTGCTCTTTTCCTTTGTGTAGGTATCGATCTACCTCTAAAAAAGAAGAAGAATGTGATTGTGTAGTATATGTTTTAGTTGAGGTTGATGGTTCTGTCCTGAATTTGGTTCTCTTTATATGTTGTTGTCTTTCTTCATTCCTTTTGATTTATTTTTGTTTACTGTTGTCCTCTTCCTCTCTAGGTTTTGGATATCTTTTGTACCATCTAGGAGTATCATGTGTGGTCTTATTCTCAAAATGATTATCATAGCCTTTATAATAATTCATTGGTTCATCAAAATGGCTATCTTCTTGGTGATGATGATAGCTTTCCCCATATCTGTGTGGTTCATACTCTCTCTCTTTGTTCATATTCAAAATGTCTTCTCTCAGCAGCAGATTAGGGGTTCATAGGGATAATGTAGGTTGCGGCGATGTGCGGTCGGAAGATCAGGGGTTTAAAAAAATTATTATAGTGGCGGCGATGTGGGGGGACCTCGGGTTTAGGGGTACATAGGTAGTTTATGGGTGTTAGTGTAATTTAGAGCACAGTAGTTAAGAGCTTTATAAACCGGTGTTAGCCCATAAAGCTCTTAACTCCTGACTTTTTTTTGCGGCTGGAGTCTTGTCGGTAGAGGCTCTACCACTCACTTCAGCCAAGACTCTAAATACCGGCGTTAGGAAGATCCCATTGAAAAGATAGGATATGCAATTGGCGTAAGGGGATCTGCGGTATGGAAAAGTCGCAGCTTGAAGTGAGCGGTAGACCCTTTCCTGCCTGACTCTAAATACCAACGGGCGGCCAAAAGCAGCGTTAGGACCCCTTAACACTGCTTTTGATGGCTAACGCAGAACTCTAAATCTATATGAGTTTGTGGGATAATCTCTTCTGTTTCTTCGATTTTTAAACTGTCTTCTATCCCATCTTTGATTACTATATTGTTTCCCAAAACTGTTTATTTTGAATCTATTGTCAGTATAGTCACCCTGCCTATTACCATATTGTCTAGTGTTTGGTTTGTAGTATGAGTCATATTGTCTGTGTTGTCTTCCTATATGATGATTCTGTCTATAGGGTATATCATAGTCTCTTCTATGATAATAGTGTGGTTCTATCCTTACTGGGCTTTTATATTCTCTTTTGGTCTTAATTTTGTTATTGTTTTTATTTTTATGTGTCATCGTCGTCTTAATCCCAGATTCATCAGTGGTGACTTTCACATGTGTATTTTCTATGTCAGTTCCTCCCTCTTTTATAGAGCCTCTGTCATCATCTCCTTCTTTCTTGTCTAATTCCTCTTTATTATCTAATTCGCTCATTAGTTTTTTAGTTTTCTTTTGTATAATATCATCCCTTATTTTGCTTACTTTTTTAACAAGATTCTCTTTCCTCTTTGTTATGTCTTTGGATTCTGGTCCTGAATTTTCCAAATTCAATATTATCACCTCATCATCTTTTATTTCAAGATCTATGTTTGCTGTTAGAATCTCCCTATACTCAATGATGAGTTTTATCAAATTTCTTGAAGTGTCTATTAGGACTTTCTTCCATTTGTTAGCTATGGTTTCTGAAAGGGGGAATGCACATTCCTTATGTATCAGTAATCCCTTAGGTATAATCTCTAACTCTAAGCATTTCTTTAGGAAGGATATCTCCGCTTTATATTTTACCTCTGAAATCAAAAGTCTTTCAAGTTTTCTAAAGATCAGCTGTATATCTACAGTGTCCTCCTCATCTGGACTTGAGTCTGACTCTTTCCCTGTGGTGTTAATATTAATTTCAATTGCCTGTCTTAAATGTTTGAATGAATTATCTTTACAGTATTTATATAGCTGGCAGCTGAGTGTTACTAGGAAAAGAAAATATTGATAGTGGAGTACACCTAGCACATACTAAATAAGACCTCTGGCTTTGATAATTTGACAAAATAATGGAAAACAGCACACCAATTTTCCTCTTTCAGTGGGGCACGGAGTAACAGACTTGCCAAGTCTCACCAAAGTCCATAAATTTCAAGAAACTCAGCCACCAATTTCTTTTAAAAGACCCTTTATTCTTTTGTCATGGGTCCCATTGATATACAACGTTTCAAGCCAGCATTAGGCTCTTAGTCATGACTAAGAGCCTAATGCTGCTTGAAACGTTGTATATCAATGGACCCATGACAAAAGAATAAAGGTCTTTTAAAGAAATTGGTGGCTGGAGTTTCTTGAAATTTATGTACTTTGATAATTTGACACCTAGTTGTCAAATTGAAGGATAAAACTAATAAGGTATACCAAAGCATCAACTATACAAAGGCTGGGTCTGGACCAAATGCAATATTATCAAACGATTACAATAAACAATTTATTGAGTGCACAAATAAGTTAAAAACATGGATCCATGTATAAACAATCAAATTTATACAACAATAATAGCAAGCTAAATGAATAGTTAAAACAAATAGTTATGCAACAGATATAGCATTTACAATTGTGCAAACATTGCTCTTAAAAATATTCCTAAAAAATTCCAAATTTAGTATAAGGCTCACAACAGAAATTCAACTTTGTGTTTACCACATACACATACACATATTTATACAGCAATAATAGCTAAATAAATAGTTAAAACAAATAGTTATATAGCTGATATGGCATTTAAAATTGTGCAAACATTCGCCTAGATTTAGAGTTTTGTTGGTAAAGACCCGCGTAGCTAACGCAGCTTTTTTTCCCAACGCACCCTTAAGACAAGGCTGGTATTTAAAGTTGTCTGAAGGGCTGCGTTAGGCTCAAAAAAGGGTGCATTGAGCAGAATCTACCGCCACTTCAACCCTCAATATCAGTGTTGCTTACGGTAGCGGTAAGCTGGCAAAACCTGCTTGTGCATGATTCCCCCATAGGAAACAATGAGGCAGTTTTGGCTGAAAAAAAAACCTAACACCTGCAAAAAAGCAGCGTTCAGCTCCTAACGCAGCCCCATTGTTTCCTATGGGGAAACACTTTCTAAGTCTGCACCTAACACCCTAACATGAACCCTGAGTCTAAACACCCCTAACCTTACACTTATTAACCCCTAATCTGCTGCCCCGCTATCGCTGACCCCATGCATAGTATTATTAACCCCTAATCTTCCGACCGGACAACGTCGCCACCTACATTATCCCTATGAACCCCTAATCTGCTGCCCCCAACATCGCCGACACCTATATTATATTTATTAACCCCTAATCTGCCCCCTCCAACGCGCTGCTACCTAACTACACTTATTAACCCCAAATCTGCTGACCGACCTCGCCGCTACTATAATAAATTATTAACCCCTAAACCGCCGCACTCCTGCCTCACAAACCCTATAATAAATTGTAATTAACCCCTAATCTGCCCTCACTAACATTGCCGCCACCTAACTTCAAGTATTAACCCCTAATCTGCCGACCGGCACCTCGCCGCTACTCTAATAAATGTATTAACCCCTAAAGCTAAGTCTAACCCTAACCCTAACACCCCCCTAAGTTAAATATAATTTTAATCTAACGAAATAAATTAAATATTATTAACTAAAGTATTCCTATTTAACACTAAATACTTACCTGTAAAATAAACCCTAATATAGCTACAATATAACTAATAATTATATTGTAGCTATTTTAGGATTTATAATTAATTTTACAGGCAACTTGTATTTATTTTAACTAGGTACAATAGCTATTAAATAGTTATTTACTATTTAATAGCTACTAGTTAAAATAATTAAAAAATTACCTGTAAAATAAATCCTAACCTAAGTTACAATTAAACCTAACACTACACCTATAAATAAATTAATTAAATTTAGGTAGCAGCGACGTTGGGGGGGGGGGCAGATTAGGGGTTAATAAATATTATGTAGGTGTCGGCGATGTTAGGGACAGCAGATTAGGGGTTCAAAGGGATAATGTAGGTTGCGGCGATGTGCGGTCGGAAGATCAGGGGTTTAAAAAATTATTATAGTGGGCGGCGATGTGGGGGGACCTCGGGTTTAGGGGTACATAGGTAGTTTATGGGTGTTAGTGTAATTTAGAGCACAGTATGTTAAGAGCTTTAATAACCGGCGTTAGCCATAAAGCTCTTAACTCCTGACTTTTTTTTGCGGCTGGAGTCTTGTCGGTAGAGGCTCTACCGCTCACTTCAGCCAGACTCCTAAATACCGGCGTTTAGGAAGATCCCATTGAAAAGATAGGATATGCAATTGGCGTAAGGGGGATCTGCGGTATGGAAAAGTCGCAGCTTGAAGTGAGCGGTAGACCCTTTCCTGCTGACTCTAAATACCAGCGGGCGGCCAAAAGCAGCGTTAGGACCCCTTAAACACTGCTTTTGACGCTAACGCAGAACTCTAAATCTAGGCAAATTGCTCTTAAAAAATATTCCTAAAAGATTCCAAAAAAAGTATAAGGCTCACAATAAAAATTCAACTTTGTGTTTACCACATACACATAAACGGTTGAAGTATATTAGTCAGTATATAATATTATCTAACCAATAATGTTCTTGATTCTATGCAATGCTCCTAAATATTGCCAATAGTAACTAATGTGTAAGGCTCTGAGTAAGACCTTTAACTGTGTGTTTAACACATACGCATTGTCAAGTATAAAATATTGTGACAGCAATATGCAATGTGAAAAATGTGTATCAAAAAAATTGTGTGCAAAAATAGTGAACAAAATTATTGATGGTCAAAAAAAATAGGTTGATCTTACAAAAAACGTGAATTAAGAACAAAGATTGTGAAAAATGAAAAACCAAAAATTTACAAAAACATTGTGGTGTGTTCAAATAGTGACTTATATAAATGTAAATAATAGTCCAAAAAATAGTCCAACAGTGAAAACTTAATAGAAAAAATAATCCAACAATAAATCATAATAAGTAGTGTCTCTTTAAGAAAAAACAATAATCCTTTAAGTGAAGTGTTGTGAATCCTAACAGCAATAGTTATGGTGATTTTCCAAGTGTTTTATACTGAATAGCAGTGTTACTTGCAATCTAACTTGCTAGCCGTTTTCCAACCCAAAATTCTGTCTTCTTGGCAAATATTTTGTTATAATCCCTGGATGATCCTTCTGTAAAAGAAAGATATGATGGTTTGGATTGTTTTTAGATCAATAGAAAATTTAATTGTGCTTACCATTCAACGCGTTTCGGTCACAAAGAGACCTTTATCAAGGCACACGATTTTTTTTGATACACATTTTTCACATTGGCATATTGCTGTCACAATATTTTTTACTTGACAATGCGTATGTGTTAAACACACAGTTAAAGGTCTTACTCAGAGCCTTACACATTAGTTACTATTGGCAATATTTAGGAGCATTGCATAGAAATAAGAACATTATTGGTTAGATAATATTATATAACTGACTAATATACTTCACCTATTATGTGTATGTGGTAAACACAAAGTTGAATTTTTGTTGTGAGCCTTATACTTAATTTTGAATCTTTTAGGAATATTTTTTAAGAGCAATGTTTGCACAATTTTAAATGCCATATCTACTATATAATTATATTTGTTTTAACTATTCATTTAGCTATTATTGCTGTATAAATTTGTGTATGTGTATGTGGTAAACACAAAGTTGAATTTCTGATTGTGAGCCTTATACTAAATTTGGATTTTTTTAGGAATATTTTTTAAGAGCAATGTTTTGCACAATTTTAAATGCTATATATGTTACATAACATTTTTTTAAAATATTCATTTAGCTATTATTGTTGTATAAATTTGATTTGTTTATACATGGATCCATGTTTTTAACTTATTTGTGCAACTCAATAAATTGTTTATTGTAATCGTTTGATGATATTGCATTTGGTCCAGAACCCAGCCTTCATAGTAGTTGGTGCTTTGGTATACCTTATTAGTAGTTAAGAAAGTGTCAAGATCGTCAAATTTTGAAACTTGTGACGTAATATACGCTCCTGCAATCTCAATCTGATGCAGATGGATGCTTGCGTCATTCCAGATGTTTCAAATTCACATTCGACTCTATTTGACCCTCTTCCAATTTATCAAACATTAAGCAGGTACGCTCGACGTCAATTCTGATGGGGGGAGTACCTATAATTCAAACCACCACCCATGAGGCCGCAATGCCATAGAAATCAATGGGAGTCTGAAAACACAGAAAGGTTATGTTCGATGCTGCAAGACAATGAAAGCATATTAGATAATACAAAGTAAATTAGAACCTTTATTAAAATTGTATACTTTTCCTGAATCAAACAATATTATTGCTCCAAACATAGTGCAAAGTATTGTTCCAAATTTGGTGCAAACTATTTCTCTAAATTTGGTGCACTAGTAGATATAGGGATACAAATTAAATACATTACTACTTATGGATTATGTTACATCTTTGTCTCTCATTATGAAGCAAGTGGATAATACTGCTCCAAATTTGCTGCAAAATATTGCTCCAAACTTGGTGCAAAGTATTGCTCCAAACTTGGTGCGATCTTTGCACCAAATTTGATGCAACACTTTTTGCACCAAATTTGACGCAATACTCCTAAACAAACCACATGAAAGTTTCAACCACTTTTGATTGGGAAATGCAAAATCACATGATTAATGACATCAGCCAATCTGATTTAAATATACATTTTTTACTATCACTAACAAATCAATTTGCTCGATACTAGTGTCATTGATCACTCATCAGAACTTGTAAGTGCCATTTGGAACATTGTGAATTATACTTTAATACTAATTTCACATATAAATTACTTTCAAAGTTAAACATTGATGATTAACATTAGGACACACAGTATAATACTTTAGACAATGATTTTAAAGTATGAATGATGTTTTGCACTTCAAATCATCTCATATCAATAATGTACCGCTTGCTGACGTCACACAAAGAGACACCCCTGCTATCTTACTCTAGACAGTGGACTAGAGAGCTAACTCCTCCTCCCACAGATAAGGAATGGCAGAAAATACTTCAAAACCACACAAAAGCCTCAGTCTCAGCCAGAATCTTTTAGTCTAACTACAAATCCCTTTCCTGCTGGTAACTCACACCAGACAAAATAAAAAAAGATATACAAGCAGATAGATGGAAGATGCTGGAGAGGCTGTAGGGAACAAGGGACACTTTTCCAAATTTGGTGGCATTGTGGACTAATAAAACTATTCTGGCAGGCAATTTTGGACATAATAGACTCTAAATTATAAATCACATTGGGTAGGAGGCCCGGTCTTCTGCTTTTCCATGGTCTCCCTAAACTTACAGATACATCTATAAAACACCTTCGATACATAATGCTCAATAGCTCCAAATCTCTTTTTCCAAAACATTGGAAATCCATCAATGTCCCTACACTCACCAATTGGAAACACCAAGTAGATAGGATCCTACAATTGGAAAGATTTAGATACATGAGGGATGACAAAATAGAAATTCACAAATACATGCTGGAAATCTGGAAACCCCTGGTTACATAGAATTTTAAACTTAATAGACTCCCAGGGCCACCAGGTGGCTCACCCATACTTCTGTCACCTCCCCCCTTCCCCCCCCACCCTCCTTTTTGTCAGCAGCATCCTTCCCTTTCACTTCTTTCTTTCTCTTTTATTATTGTTATAAATATCTGCCATGCATCGACGGTTTGATGCATGCCAGGATATGAGAATACTGTTTGTTGTGCGTTAATAAACCTATAAAATAGTGATTATAATAATTAATATGTTACCACTTATGAATGAGGACTCTCAGGCTAATCCACAAAGTGGAGAACTGGAGAAATTTATGGAAAAGACAATTATAGCGAGAGTTGGAACATTGATACTTTGTCACATGAATTTATAGCTTTGTAATATGGGACATTCCAATAATAGAGAAACTATATATACAAGCGGATTAACAACAAGTTCCTGGAATGTCTGTCTCCATTACCTAACAGTGTTTAATGTACCCAAGACCCTTAAAACTGTATTAATTGCCTCTTGTTTATTCATTTCTTTTTTTCATGTACTGTTTTCATGATAACTAAATAAAGCTTTTGAATTTAAAAAAAAAAAAAATGAATAATGTTTGATTGAATATAATCTTAAACTGATAGCTCAAAGAGATATATTTAACTAACATTAAACTGTCATGATTTAGATACAGCAGAAATTAAAATCACCTCTTTACTGTGATGCTATTTTCAGTGCTTTTCTTCCTTCTCTTGAATTTAATTTTCATTAAGAAATGTCAATTTATATGCCAGCCCATTTTATAACATCTGTGTATAATAATAATAATAATAGGGGTGGTGTTTAAAACTAGACTGCAATCAGGAGGGGTTACACAGGTGCAAAGAGAAAACTGGCCCAACTCTTAAAATATCCATTTGCAAATAAATACAATAGGAGTGTTGCGTCAAATTTGGTGCGAAAAGTTTTGCTTCAAATTTGGTGCGAAGTGGAGAGTGGGACTTGTATTACATGCCTTAAACATGGTGCAAATAGATTTATAAAAAAAAAAAAAAAAAAAAAATAATAAAGTTAGCTATATTTTGATATGTTTTTCATTTTTATCTATATATCTACTAGTGCACCAAATTTGGAGCAATACTTCACACTAAGTTTGGAGCAATACTTTGCACCAAGTTTGAAACAATATTTTGCAGCAAATTTGGAGCAATAATATTGTCCCCTTGCTTTGTAATGAGAGACAAAGATGTAACATAATCCATAAGTACTAATGTATTTATTTCATTTTTATCCCTATAGCTACTAGTGCACCAAATTTGGAGCAATACTTCTCACCAAATTTTGAGCAATAATAATGAGTATACAATTTAAATAATGTTTCTAATTACATGTTATATTTGCAATTATTCCTGCTCAGAATAATAATAAATATACACTACATAATAAAACACAGATATGAAAGACAACATTGTTTAGAACAAAAAAAGGAATTTAGAGACATGTAAATATGGGGCGCGATCCGATATAGGTTGTAGTTTTCGGCACAAGCAAGAGAACCCGCGCCGCCCTTAATTTCACCTCGCAACTCAACCTATCCAATATACTGCGCCGTCTGATGCTATACTGGCAGAAGTAGCAAAAGCCGGCGACCAACTAAAATGTGCGCAAATAAACATTTTAGTCGTCGCAAGTACTTACGCCAGTATTTTGTTTACGTAAAGTCTCAAAAAAGTGTAGTTTATGCAAATTAGGCTACGAATCATAAAAAACAATGGCCAGTTCTAAAAGATGCGACACATAATTATGCCATTCAAAATTCATACATAAACACATGCGTAGTGGCCATTTTCTTTAGTGTGTTTGGTTGGTTCTTGGAGCTACAGCACACTACAGTGAGTAGAGATTAGTGGTAAGAGTAGTGAGAGAGGAGCATTTCATTCAGTTAGTTAGGTCGGATTTTTGGATTGTTAAGCCTGTACATTTACTAACACTTTTTTTTTACATATTGCACACATTTTGCATACACACATATACAAAATACACAACACTTTTTTTTTCTAACTCCTCACACATTTTATTTATCTTTTACAGTGTGATAGGCTGAGTGTTTGATTGTGATTGTGTGTGATTGAAGTGGGAGTGAGTGGGAGTCTGTGAGTGTGTGTAGTTTGAGGATGGCAGGGAGAGCTAGGGCGGGGGGAGGAGGGAAGGGGAGTTGCAGGGAGAGGATTATGGACAGGAGGAGCAGCAGGGTCCCCGTCAGGGAGTGAGTGGAGTGGAGAGAGGGAGAGCTAGAAGGAGGACGGGAGTGGGGCTGCCCCAAGGCCAGGCACACTCAGAAGAGGGATAGAGGGTGCACATGGGGATAGAAGAGGGGAGGTGGGAGAGGATAGGGAGGAACCCACACCAGGGGCATCCCAGGGAGGGAGCCAGGAGGCCCAGGACGAGGAGCACATGAGGTGCCCCAACTTCTCTTTTGCCGAAAACCTTGCGCTAGTCCAGGCCGTCATGGAGAACCACACTGCCCTCTTTGGCCAAGAGAAGGGCAAAGGAGTTGCCCGAAGGCGTAAAGATGCATGGCTGAGGGTCGAGGAGGCAGTCAACAGCGTGGCCCAGCAGAGGAGGAATGTGGATGGGCTCAAGAAAAGGTGGAATGACTGCAAGAGGCAGGTGAAGGAGAAAATGGACCAAGAAGCCATGAACCAGAGGGGAACAGGCGTTCCCCAGGAGGTGGAATATAATGAGTGGCAGGAGATCATTTGCAGGTCCCTGAGCATCACAGCAGTCCATGGACTTCCAGGGGCTCGTGACTCAAGGACTGCAACATCAGCACAACATGCTGGTGAGTAACATCCCACACACCAGTATTATATTTATTTGAGATATAACATCCTTTAATGTCACACATTCATGTACACAATGATGATCATGGTATTTGGCCTACTAACAAAAACATCTATAATTAGATTTCACATTAAAGGGACATTAAACCAAAGCTTTTTATGTCATTATTCAGATAGAGAATACAGTTTTAAACAACATCCCAATTTACTTCTATTATCTAATTTGCTTCATTATTTTGTTATTCTTTGTTTATTAAATATCAATGCACATGGCTGAGCCAATCACATGAGGCATTGATGTGCAGCCACCAATCAGCAGCTTCTGAGCCTATCTAGATATGCTTTTCAGCTAAGAATATCAAGAGAATGAAGCAAATTAGGTAATGGAAGTAAATTACAAAGTTGTTTAAAATTGCATGCTCTAGCCGAATCATGAAAGAATAAAAATGGGTTTAATGTCCATTTAATGCTACTTAACACATTGAAATTCATGATATGAGGTGGAATAGTTAAATACTTACATGTCTCGGAGTAACACAGGCCACAAGCCACATGTAGAGTTTTCAGTAAATGGACACTATAGCCATCACAATACTTTTAGCTCAAGAAAGCACTTTATGTGCCTACATCAGGCTAAAGGAAATTGTGAGACCATAGTATCACTTAAAGAACACATTTTCTCCATCACTGACATGTACACAGAACTATTGTATGAAACACATACATGTATACTTTGCATATTAAAATCCCTCATCTCACAAATCACAATGTGCACATGCATGTTATAGAGTTTGACATGAGAATGAGTATAGGCCCTAGCATGTATCAATGTACATTGTATGCCCACATGGATATATATATATATGATTGTACTAATAAGTCTCATCATTTGACTCCTCCACAGAACCTCCTGTCACCAGGGTGAAAACGGGCATGCCTCCACCGCAACCACCAGGCCAGAGAATGGCTCCACCACAACCACCAGGCCAGAGAATCCCTCAACCGTATGCTCCCAGGCATGAGGTGGGTTGGATTGCCTCTGTTGAGAACCCATACGTCATGCCACCAAGTTTTGAAGAGGAGCCCTGGCAGGAGCCCTGGCCAGAGGACTATTCTTTTGGTTATGAGGGGCAGCCAAGGCATCCCCAAATGGTAGATGTATTAACCCCCCTCCCAATATCAGGCCAGTCAGGACTTTTACCACCAGGACATACAAACTTGTCAGGCTGAGTGGTCGCACACCAGTCGTCAATTGGACTACAAGTCCTCCCGGAGAGCTCCACCATCCGCTTCCCTTGGAAGAGCTCCAGTAGATGAAGAGGAGCATATAGCTGTGATAGTTCCTCCTGCAGCACCAGCTGTCATAGTTTGTCCTGAGGCACCAGCTCTTGTAGTTCGTCCTGAGGCACCAGCTCTTGTAGTTCCTCCTGAGGCATCAGCTCTTGTAGTTCCTCCTGAGGCATCAGCTCTTGTAGTTCCTCCTGAGGCACCAGCTCTTGTAGTTCCTCCTGAAGAAACAGCTGTCATAGTTCCAGATGCAACAGCACCTAGAGGTAAACCTGCGCCTATAATCCCTGCTGGTGAACAGCCTTTAGATACTCTGACTTCTGCCCTGGGTGACAAATACATTTCCCTCCAGAGGAGAGACCAACGCAGGTTTTACAGGAGCCAACAGACTTTACTCCAGCGTTCCATTGAGCTGCAACGGGACATGGCAGCATCTTTAAGTGGTATAGTCCAGAACCAATCTCAGATGATGAGAGTTATTTCGGACATGCAGACTGACAACAGATGGCGGGAACAAAACCAACTGTTGGTGTGTTGGTGGAGCATTTCACACACCAGCAGGACACTGCCTCCAGCCTCTCATCTGTGGCCAGCACTCCTGCAGAATCCTCTGAATCCACACAACCCAGGAGAGGCAGGAGAGCCACTCCAGGCACCTCAGCCCCCTCATCTAAGAAGCCTAAAAAAAAAAAAAAATATTGTTATATTTCAGCCTAAATCTTGTCCTCTGTTATTTACCATATAATTGTCATCCACATCCATGTGAGGGGTGTTTTAGTACACTAATATATTTGAAAAATATAATAAAGCCTGTGTGGAAATGGCCCAAAAAAGGTAATATCATCATGTTTATCACATATTCATGTTCTCTAAACCACATCACATAGTTGTAAATGAAGGGTACATATAGTGATATTAACTTTTAAGATGTAAATCAAGGTTTCTCACATCCAATAGAAATTGACCCATGTGCAGGGATAGGCACGAGCCAAGGCTGTGGTGGACATTTTCTAAGGTAAACACTTTTAGTGAAGGACACCTTGCCTATCCCTGCACATGGGTATATATATCTAAATAATAATGTATTTACAGAACGTATGAACATAAGGTATAAACATCCATTTTCATTCCTCGAAATGATAGTCAATAAATCATAGTGACCAAAACATGAATTGAACTAATGATATATTTTCAGTAATTAGGGTGGTTAAGGGAATGGGGGTGGGATGTAGTAGTTTCACTTACATGCAGTGGAAATCCCCAATATGTAATTCGATGACCAGCTGCAGCAGGGGCAGTACCATCACCATGGACCTCAGCAGCAACTATAGAATCAGCATGTGTAGACGGAACAACATGGGATTGTAGGGCTTCCAGCACCCCTTGTGTCCCATGATGACCCCTTGTGCCCCATGATGATCCCTTGTGCCCCATGATGACCCCTTGTGCCCCACGATGACCCCTTGTGCCCCATGATGCACCCCTTGTGCCCCATGATGCACCCCTTGTGCCCCATGATGGACCCCTTGTGCCCCATGATGCACCTCTTGTGCCCCATGATGATTCCTTGTGCCCCATGATGATTCCTTGTGCCCCATGATGATCCCTTGTGCCCCATGATGCACCCCTTGTGTGCAAACTGCGTGTGTTTTGTATGTCAGTCTATGGGCCAAAAAACGACGGGCGAAGGCAGAAATATACGTGCGTAACTTCTAAGTTACGCCGTATATTGGATACCAAACCCGCACAAAATTTGGCGTCACTGGCTTCTGCGGGCAACGCTGCATATCGGATCGAGGCCATGTTTGCAATATAAATATTCAAGTATATGCAAAGATATATGTACAAATTCTAGCATTAATAATAATTTTTAAAAACAAAAAATCATGAGGTAGGCATATCGTGATTTATAGAAATACAAATACACATTAATTTATGTGGAAATATCATATATCAGGTTTTTGGTATAACAAATACATAGAAAATAACTTTCTATTAGATATTAATGTTTGTTTAGGTATAAATCTAGCTATTTCTTGGACATTAAAAATAAAAGATTAGCTTTAGAGAAATGTGCTTGTTCATGGACAGTAATGATATGGTATAAATAAAGTTGGAAAAAACAAAATATCCACAACATTGATGCTCTTATTTAACAACAGTACGATGTTCATCGATCCGTACTTGACACACATGTTTTTGACAGACTTTTTAATATATACGGGCGCCTATATATAGATTTGCAGCCGCTATATCTGGTGGTGTCTGGCGAGCGTATTGACTTCAGTGAATGTGTCAAGATTGACTCAATGATAAATCGGTCCCACAGTGTATAAAAAGTATACAATATTCACCACATACAATAGAAAATGTATCTTGTAACTGTTTATTCTGAAATACTATACACTTTGCATTCCTTTTTAAGAAAATTAAAAATGATTTAGGAAATATTGGATCTGCTGTGGGTATACCATACGAGTCAAAGAAATAACCAGTCTTCTTATCATCAATAAAAATGGAAACCCATTGTTCTCCATCAGCTGTGTGGGGGTCTGTGTAAACTGCAAGATAGTTTGTCAATTTTTGCTTTGGTAGTAGATGACATGGAAATACGCCAACAAATGCAGAACGTGCATGTTGATCAGCTGCTAAAATTCTTGCTATTTCCAATGTATTAATTTTTTGTATTTATTTTATAAGTAGTCTTACACTACTTCTCTTCTTTGATTGATTTAAATAATGTTATCAAATGCGCTGTATATAATCATATTAACAGGTCTCTCAAGTGCTCTTAAAAATTGAATTTCAGATCTGAGATTACTGATATCTATAAGAGAGTAATGAGAACCGCAATCTCCATCAGGTGTGAGATCAAAGGCAAAAAGCGTGTATCCATTTATATAATCATCTCTGTTAATTAGGATTGCAGAGTCAGAGTTTTGCTCCCCTGCTATGTTGACTAGAGAAATATATTCACGTATTGCATTCCCACTTTAAAAATCTGGTTGAAACGGCTTTGTTGGTATTTGCTCACCTTCCAGATAGAGTGCAGCAAAATATACATGTTTGTGTTTAAAACATAGATGATTCTTGTCATAAGCTCCTGAGAAAGTATCATTGTCTACAAATCCTATAACCCAAAGCTTTGGTAATTGTCCTAGAAATATGTTTTCTTGATTACATACATAGCTACCTGCAGCGACAGAATACACTTAGCTGCCGACTAAGCTATCATTGGTTATTTTTAGGTACTCTGACAACTTCTGTTTTTAAAAACACACCTGTATATAAGGTTTTTACTTTGTATCAATTGTATCCATTGTTTCATGTCTGAGGAAACGACCAGTTACGGTCAAGAAACGCGTAGCGGTACTTGTATGGAATAAGCATATATTTTTTATATTCACTGAATTTGTCCTTTGCTTTTATCCTAACGTTGCAAGGGCCAACGGTTTTCACACTGTCTGCAGTGTGAATCAAACATTGCAATACCACGCTTGACAAGAAAGTGTCTGACAGAATCAACCTACCTCCGTCTAGACGCAGCATACCACAGACACCAGTGTACTAACCACTGTGAGTGTTAGTCTGCCCGTTAGCACCGGTCACAGTACGGTGCATATCTTTTTGGAAAGCATCTTTGATTCATCATAGTTTGCATTTTGTTCAAACTTTATTACGCTATGTGGAGCCCTCTTTTTCAATTCTAATTGTCAATTATTACCTTGCAGCAGGAGCAGGAATGTATTCTGTGTGGCAGGATCATGCACAAAAGGTAACAGTTTGGTTGTTTGTGGCTGAAGAAAAGTAACAAACGCTGATCAAGCAGAAGTTGTTTATCTGGTTAAGATTTGCAGCTTTGTGAGAGAGTAAACTCATAGAATAAATTATTTACTCAAGCAAAAAGGTTGAAGCTCAATAGTTGTTTTCTGCCTAGGAGAGAGCTCAGAGGTAGGTTGGTTGCAGGTGCACAACTAACAAATTACTAAGCACCAATATAAGGGTGTGTGTAGATTAAATAGGCTGAGGGGGAAGGACAAGAAGGAGGATGTAAGAGAAACCGGACAGTTTCAATGTACCCACGGTAAGCGTATAGATTATTTGATTCTGATACAAGTCTGTCTCCTAATGTGACATCCACTTGAATTAAACAGTGTGGCCAGTGGATAGTTGATGAGACCGACTTGGGCCCCCTCAGGGGGTGCTGTATTGTCTTGTTTAATAATTTTGCATGTTATGAACAAAAGGGTGTTGTTCAGATCAAAATAATGATCTCCATTTCCAGCTATATAGAACTCTAAAGGTGCATTTTCAATAATTGCTGTCAGGGGTTGTATTTCCACATAGAGTGATTTTTCTATACTAGTCTGTGTAGGTTGTATTTGGAAAATATCCCATTCTGACTTGGCACATTCTAAGGATCCATTATGAATAAACACCATAGCTTTTTTTTTTTTTTTAATGAAAATTGTGTGATTCTTAGAAGATGTCACCTAGTGAACGCCTTGGTGCCCTCTGTCTCTTTCTGATTTTGTGTGCACAGTTTGTAATTATGTGTTGTGATAAAATTGGTGGAAAAGCAATACCATGCTTCCTTTTTTGGTTTTCTATTGTTAGCAGTATACACAATGCCAGATCCCTCTTGTGGACCATTATTCATTTTATTCATAACAGCTGAGGACACACGGCTCACAACGTCCTTTGCTATGCCCTGTGCTCCTGTTTTCATATGTGGTTTTACAATGCCAAACCCACGCCTAAACAAAGGTACTACCATCCTAAATAAGTTGCCAAACACACCACCTATTCCACAACCAACAACTCTTTTTTACGCAGCCTAAAGTGTAGCTTAATGATCGCCTTTCTGTATTTAAATGTCATGTTTTTATCCTGGTCGTTCTTTATCTCAATTGTAACAGGGTCAAAATGATGTTTACTCACAGATACATAGTGTGGATCGATATAACGCTGTGTAATAATTTTGTTATTTCCACCCGTAATATTGACAGCGAGCAGCAATGGTACAAAGCTGTAACCTACACACTGATGTTCTATGATGTCAGTGCAGATAAAAAGTGTGTAGAATCCTGCTTTTATATCACAATATATCTTTCCATTGTCATTTTTGGCAGCCTGTGTGTTAAAGTCATTTCTGAATCTGTGATTATTAAGCCCTAAAATATGCGTTAACCTTTTTGAAACCTAATGATACTGCCGCTACTACCTACTACTCAAACTGTCCGTGATAATTCATTGTACTTTAACTTCACATCAATACTAAAATTTTGAAGCATGGATAATTTATCATTAATAGCTCTAACTAACTCATGCATATCTTTATAATAACCAGGCTTCACATGCACATAAGTGATCGGTTTGTTCTGCGTTTTGATAGTTATTTTGGAATCAGATGCTTCAAGAAGGTCAAAATGTGAAGTTACATAACCTCCCTTATGCCAACCTCCCATTTGCCTTTTAATGTAACAGGTTTAGCTAGCTTTGTGGTAAAATAAGAAATTTCATTGTTAGGGAAAATATGGTAGGACGCATTACTCAGTAGGGTTAAATAAAAAGATGACTGCTCCATTACACTATAATGTAGTTAACTGACTTTTGGATACCTAACTGTTTAATTTATTTGGGTAACCTCTCCACTTCACAAAACAGTATAGTTTTCTTCTGATATGTTTCTGTTTTAGAATCTTTTCAATTTTGTACACAATTGTCATCATGTGGTATTTTTTAAATTTCTTCAGGGTAGAAACTGCCTTCAATGGTTTCACCTGCTAAATCTTTCAGTTTGTAAAGAGGTTTAGAACCATGTGTATTCACACCATCTATTACAAATATTTCATATGTGTAATTCTGCTCATATACTTTTGTGACTGGCCCTTTATACTGACATGGTCCCCAACTTTTTCCCCCAATATTTTTTCCAAATGAGCTGTGAATTTTCCTGTGTCATGATTACAGGTGAATAAAGTATAGCCCTGTGGTATGTGTAGTTGTAACTAAAAATAAAAGCATTTAACGTATCTATATATCAGTAGGTATTGTGGCATGTAAAATACATCCACATTTTAGTTTTTAATGTATGGTTAAAGCGTTCACAATTGGATGCTTTAACAACATTGTTTTCTACAAAATGTTGAATTTTATATTTTTTAAATACCTTTTTGGACAGTTACATTTAAGAACTCTTTGCCTTTGTCAGTCTGAATATTCAAAGGTACAAGACCACCTTGAAAAATCTCTCCAAATCCCTTTGCAACAGATGTTCCAGTTTTATTACACAAACAGACAGTCCAGGCATATTTGGAAAAACAGTCTAATAGTAAGAATATACTTGATACCATAATTATATTTATGGTTCAATCATTGATACCAAGTCAGCCTGCCATTGAAAATCTATAGATGCCGTATATATTTTGTTTCTTTGAAAAACACGTATAACAGGTTTATGGATTGTATAAGTATCTTGGCATTTAAAAATGATTCAGTGTCTCCTTTGCTAATGTTATATTGTATACAGATTATGTATCCCTCCAAAAGAACCTATTTTTAATGGATTATAATATATTTCTTTTAATATGTCTTCATATCATATCACAATTAGCCATATTTGCTGTAGATTTTACTGACATCTGTTATAGTTGCAAATGTCAGCAGTTTGAGATTGCAGGTAAATTTGAACTAATTCTAATCAACATCTTTTATCATTATCTGCCCTGACCTGTAATCATTTTGATAGTAATAAGCAGATCAATATCTAACCTTACACAGACAATATCTAACCTTACACAGACAATATCTAACCTTACACAGACAATATCGAACCATACATATGTGTGAGCAACATCTTATCACTACTTATCAGCTCAATATCTAACCTTACACAGACAATATCGAACCTTACATATCTGTGAGCAACATCTTATCACTACTTATCAGCTCAATATCTAACCTTCCAAAGACAATATCTAAGCAACATATTTTCAGTACTTAGCAGATCAATATCTAACCTTAGACATATGTGAACAACAGTCTTTCACATGGACGAATGTGGAAAGAAGAAGTTACATTCATACAATGCCAGTATGTATTTTTCTGAGATGTAGAAACAACAGTCTACATTTGATACAAGAAACACTAACACCCCCCTAACTTAAATATTATTTAAATAAATCTAAATACATATTACAATTATTAACTAAATTAAACCCTAAAATAGCTACAATATAACTACTAATTATATTGTAGCTATTTTAGGATTTATTTTTATTTTACAGGCAACTTTGTATTTATTTTAACTAAGTACAATAGCTATTAAATAGTTATTTACTATTTAATAGCTACCTAGTTAAAATAACTACAAAATTACCTGTAAAATAAAACCTAACCTAAGTTACAAATACACCTAACACTACACTATCATTAAATTAATTTAAAAAATTAACTACAATTACCTAAAATTAAATACAATTAAATAAACTAAACTATAGTACAAAAAAAACAAACACTAAATTACAGAAAAGTTTAAACTAATTACACCTAATCTAAGCCCCCTAATAAAATAAAAAAGCCCCCCAAAATAATAAAATGCCCTACCCTATACTAAATTACAAAGTAATCAGCTCTTTTACCAGCCCTTAAAAGGGCTTTTTGTGGGGCATTGCCCCAAAGTAATCAGCTCTTTTACCTGTAAAAAAATACACCCCCCCCCCCAACATTACAACCCACCATCCACACACTCCTACTCTAAAACATACCCAAACCCCCCACTAACCCCCTGAAGATCACCCTACCTTGAGCTGTGTTCACCCAGCCAGGCTGAATTCTTCTTCCAAGTGGGGCAGAAGAGGTCCTCCATCCGGCCGAAGTCTTCATCCAAGCTGCGTCTTCTATCTTCAATAATCCGGAGTGGAGCGGAGCCATCTTCCATCCAGCCGATGCAGAGCTATTTTCTTCCAACGACATCCTATCACACGAATGCCTGGTCCTTTAAATGACGTCATCCAAGATGGCATCACTCGAATTCCGATTGGCTGCTAGGATTCTATCAGCCAATCGGAATTAAGGTAGGAAAAATCTAATTGGTTTATTTAATCAGCTAATCGGATTGAAGTTCAATCCGATTGGCTGATTGGATCAGCCAATAGAATGCGAGGTCAATTCTATCTATCTATCTATCTTGGATGACGTCATTTGTATTTAATTTTAGGTAATTGTAGTTAATTTTTTAAATTAATTTAATGATAGTGTAGTGTTAGGTGTATTTGTAACTTAGGTTAGGTTTTATTTTACAGGTAAATTTGTAATTATTTTAACTAGGTTATTAACTATTTTATAGCTATTGTACGTAGTTAAATTAAATACAAAGTTGCCTGTAAAATAAAAATAAATCCTAAAATAGCTACAATATAATTATTAGTTATATTGTAGCTATCTTAGGGTTTATTTTACAGGTAATTATTTAGTTTTAAATAGGAGTAATTTAGTTAATAATTGTAATATGTATTTAGATTTATTTAAATAATATTTAAGTTAGGGGGGTGTTAGTGTTAGTGTTAGACTTAGGTTTAGGGGTTAATAAGTTTAATATAGGTAGTGGCGGGGTCCGGGAGCGGAGGTTTAGGGGTTAAACATTAAATTTAGTTGCGGCAGAGTCCAGGAGCGGCGGTTTAGGGGTTAAACAATTTATTTAGTTGCGGCGGGGTCCGGGATCCGCAGGATAGGGGTTAATAACTTTATGTAGGTGGCGGTGGGGTCCGGGAGCGGTGGTTTAGAGGTTAATAACTATTATATAGGTGGTGGCGGTGTAGGGAGGGCAGATTAGGAGTGTTTAGACTCAGGGACATGTTAGGGTGTTAGGTGCAGACATCTCCCATAGAAATCAATGGGATATCGGGCAGCAGTGAACATGAGCTTTTGCTGCTGTCAGACTCCCATTGATTCCTATGGGATCCGCCACCTACAGGGCGGCGGATTGAAAACCAGGTACACTGGGCCGGAATAGTGCAGAGCGTACCTGCTAGTTATTTGATAACTAGCAAATGTAGTTAGATTGTGCCGAACTTGCGTTCGGCACATCTGGAGTGATGTAAGAATCGATCTGTGTTGGACTGAGACCATCGGATCGTAGCTTACGTCACTAGATTCTACTTTTGCCGGTCTCTAGCCTTTGATAACTATGGTGAATCAGCCTCGCCACAAATATGCTGCGGAATTCCAGCGTATTTGCTGTTCACGGCTTGATAACTAGAGGCCTATAGCTTAACAACTTTGGTTAATTAAGAAACATACAAAAATATCTTCTCTGTGTAATGCTCGAGCCCATTATGCAGAGTAGCTATCATTTTTATATCTCTGAGGGCATTATGCAGAGAAGATATTTTGTATGTTTCTTTTTTAAATACCCTTATTAGGAATACATTGAATTAAAATGTATTCTGTTTTTTAAATTTAATTTGCAATGAAATCTTAATAAATATCAGTTAAACAATACATAAAACATTAACACAACACAATTTAAAATAAATTATATTGTTTATTATTATAACATTAAAATAAATATTAAAAAGCTCTTAAAAGAAGGCAATAAGCCATAAAAGGGGCGTGAAATATGGAAAAGCATGGGCGGATAGAGGTGGAAATATTTGGAGGAGAGTGGGCGGGGATCTGCATATAGAGGGGCAGGGTTTTGCATATAAAGGGATGGGGTTTTGCATAAAAAGGGGCGTGGTACATGTCAAATTAAGTTTGACAAGATATCCCTATTAGCACTACTTGAATATATTCTAAGTATTTTTAAATAAATATTCCTACCTATATATTAACCTCTGGTTAATGAATTTGAGCACAAAGAGCTACTGGGAGCTCATGGTGGCATTAACCAGCCACTTGTAACAGCTGGTTATTCAATATGCGCCCGTAAATTTCCCGTTTATGGTACCCACATTAAAAGAATGCTCCATTTGTAATCTAGTCCTTAGTAAACAACAAAGAATTAATCACAATTGATATGCGTGTCTAAAGCCATGTTATATGTTACATCATTTTTCTCTAATTAAATCTATTTCTGCAGTAATATAGCTAAGATCTGTAAAATACAGTACTATTTTTTAACATAGAGGAATGACAGCTAATGCTGAAGTTTCAGATAAAACAAATTGATGTTTTGGCTTATTTGAGAGTATTTGAGATTTAAGTGAGAAAAGCCTCACGATTTCTAAATTTAAATTATTTCCATCAAAATAACCCATTTAAAAATGATACTTTACTTTCAATCCAGCATACTAAGAAACTAATTTAAGACACAAATATATAAGAATGTAATAAAGATAAATGAGTACAAGCAATCTAGTAGGTACTTTGCTGCTATTTGTGCAGTAATGTTATGTTCAGATCCATCAAAAATAAATATATTGTCACTGTAGTTTATTTTGAGAAAAATCTATAAATGTTTAGGCAGCATCCCAAAAGTAAATGTTTTGCTAAAAGCTAGGGAATCTGTAACTGTCAAGTTTGTTTGTAACTTTTCTTTGGGAATGAGGTAATTCATATTATTTACTCTATTACAAGTTTCAAGAGGGACACGTTATAATTTACTCTGTGCCTACAAATCTTCAAAACAGTTATTCAGTGATTCCAGTAACTGTAGTGTGTGTCACTTGGACATATTTGTTCTCAGCAAACAGCTTTTGGTGTTTTTCAGTTTTGAAAACTTGTTAACCTTTATGGAAGTTTTTAAACCAAATTATTCATGTGAAATATATATATATATATATATATATATATATATATATATATATATATATGTGTGTGTATGTATGTATATATATATATATATATATATATATATATATATATATATATAGATATATATATATTCCACATGAATAATAATATATATGTGTGTGTGTGTGTATCTATGTATATATATATATATATATATATATATATATATATATATATATATATATATATATATATATATATGATTTGTGAAAAAAGCACTCAATTGTCTGACGACGTCTGTGACAATGAGATAATCTTTTATTTATGTGATGTTTCTGGACAAAACCAGTCCCTTCCTCTGACAAATGAAAAGTGCACAAAATCAGCCTTTTTAACAGGTACCAAAAATCCTCCCCTAAGAGAACAGCCAATCCTGACCGTTCAAATAACACACCCCTAAAGGCAACCAATAGAAAGTTGTGACAACCTCCCAATGTTAAAAAAACACAAATCAAGTGTGCATGAAAAATCATATAAACGTAATGTAAATAATATCAGGGTAAACCCATAACAAAACTCTCAATGGCATGATCAGTACCAACCGAGGCCACGAAAAAGACAACTAAAGAAAACATATGTGTATTGAGGATAAATGGTCAGAACAGGTATTCATCCCATTTTCCAGCCAATCATTTTGCAGCATGGGCGTGTCAATAAGATCTCCTACGCCCCAAACTCCAGTAACTAAGCCCTGTTGCTAGGGACTCACCATTAGCCTGTGTCAAAACACAGAACTTAATCAACAATCCGTAAAGTTCCCAAAACAGATCGTCAAGGGGAACATCCCACAGAACTTAATGTGGCGCAACAGTATCATCACCTACACTCCTAGTTACTTAGTTCTACCTAGCATCAAATAACCGCAAACCACTAAGGCGGGTCAGGACAATGTCTCACACCCACCATTGTGTCATTGGATACTAACTCTGAAGTGGGCATAGGCATCATGCGTGTCAAAATATATAGAGAGATCGATGCTGTATTATACAGCTGATCTCCACAAATACTGCTCACAAAAAATGGACGCAGGGCATATCAGTAAAACTAACTCACGTCACAAATATCGGTAACTGCGCCCTGTCATTGAGAACTCACAGACCTCCCATGTCATCATAACAACAGCCATCTAGGGTCGATGGGAGCCACAACTGCTTTCATCAAAAGAAACAATACCCACATATACAGTAGATCAGTGATTTTCAACCTTTTTTTGCAGTGGCACACTTTTTTACATTAAAAAATCCTGCAGCACACCACCATCCCAAAATTTTACAAAATCACACATTTTAGCCTAATACAGCATATATATATATATATATATATATATATATATATATATATATATATATATACATATATACACACACACACACACACTGTACTGTGCTGTCATGCCATCTCTCCTACAAACTATACACAACATATTGACATTCATACACAAACAATCATTATGATTGTCTGTGAATGAATGTCAATATGTCATGGTTGTAAATGATGCCTGATAAGCCTGTCACATACCTCCGAATATTTCAAAATTTGAAAGAGGGACACTGTTCTGAAGGAGGAGCAAAGCTGTGCCAGCATGCATGGGGGATTGAAGTGTTGCGGCGTGTAGAGCCGGCACTAGACACGTGTTGTGGTGGGTGGGGGTTCCTTCCAAGCGTGAACACGGGTCGGGGAAGCGAGTTGCCGCTGCGCTGTTACCCTCAGTCATCATCTCACTCAAAATAAAAAAATGGCCCAGAATAAAAAACAAGCAAAATTTAAAAAATATGTCACACTGTTGTCAGTCTGCCGCGACACACCTGAGGATCTCTCACGGCACACTATAACACTGCAGTAGATAGAGCTCATCAATGCTGTCATGTAGATATATGACACGCAACTGAAGATCACTAAATATACTAAAAAAATAATAAACTAAAAAAATAATGAAAAATAAATAATAAAAATAACAAGAGATAAAGGTCATTTATTGCTGTACCCCAATCACAGAACATCCGGGGTGTTACAATAAATGACTAACAGTGAGCCACCAATTGGTAGGAGCACAATCACACTACTCACACACATTTCACCCTATCAGGTATGTCCACAAGATTTAAGTCGAACTGACCAAGCACCTCAAAAAGGTTTACAAGTCATGTCATCAACAGCAAAACAAAGTGTGTGCTAGTCCTATCTACAAACTGATAACGATCACAAAAGGTATGTTGGCTACATCTTAACCCAACTATTGTACTATCACTAATAAAAAATAAATAAATGAAAAGAGTAAAAAATAAGGAATAAAAAAAAAAAAAAAGAAACACAGAGGAAGGGACTGGTTTTGTCCTGATACGTCACATCAATAAAAGATTTTCCTGTTGCCACAGACGTTGTCCGACCAGCGAGTGCTTTTTTTTTACGAAACTTGCATTATCTACATAGCACCCTGGCAGCTGCCTAAGGATAGTGGGAGTGCATACACACCATTTGCCTTGTATATGTATATACTGTATATATATATATATATATATATATATATATATATATATATATATAATGCACTGCAAACACATAAATATAGTTGCCAAGTGTTTATTAAGAGCATATTTAGATTGTAACTTTTGTTTAGATATTTGTTGCTGAATTAAGGAAACATACAATCAGAATTTATGACATAATTTAAGGGCTATTATAGTCAAAAAACAGCATGATCTAATTCATTAGGACATGTTAGAGCATGTTAAAGCTTGTCATTTTATGGCTATTGATCCTGCACTACCATGTGTTTAACCTCTGCAAATGGGTTAAATGCACAGTAGCACTGTTTGCACATCTGAGTCTTACAATTAGTGCCGCTGATTGGATCACTGACGGCTTTCTACTAGGGACCTTCAGTGCTCTGCGGGTCCCAAACGGCACTTCTGCATTGTGTTTAACCCCTTTGTAGGAGTTAAAGACACAGTAGTGTAGGGTCGATAGTCATAAAATTATATGAAGAAAAATAATAAATCCCCAGAAATCCACTCAGATCCGTTAAAAGTAAAAAACTTTATTTCCAAAAAGTAAAAGTATCAGACTCCAAAGTAGGGAGTAACCATCGTCTGGAGAGTGGCACCCTTCACTAGTAAGCAACTCAGCCGCTATAGAAAAACTAATATATTTTAAAATATTAAATGAACTATGTAATTTACATCTTTATTGGACTAATATATTTGTCTTCATGACTTTGCTATATATATATATATATATATATATATATATATATATATATATATATATATATATATTTATTATTTATAAAACAAGCCTTCAATGTCTTAAATTGGCTAGCACCAATAAAACTCTGACGTCTTTGAAAACTGCTGGATGGTGTTATCTTTTTAACAGGTATAGATCAGCTAAAACATATAGGAATGTAAACTCTGATATAACCTAAAAGGGATACTGGACATATTTAGCTTTAGATTACAAGTGGAGTGCAATTGATACCATGAGAAACACAAAGACAATGTTGTGATATTTTTTTCTGCTAGAACATCTGTTACAACGTATTTGTTTTTTAAAGAAACAAAAATATTGTTTAAATTGATCCATTTAAACTGAGTCATTATGGGTATTCAGTAAATGTGTCCAAGATGTGCAATTATACATTTTTTCTACGTTTGTTGATTGTAAAAAACATGTGTTTTTTTTTTATTTTGTCGTGTATTTTATTTAGAAAGAAAATGAACAAGTATGGGAAATTAAAATCTTGCATAAAAATTGACTGTGGCTTCTCCCAGTGCATTTTGAAACATTTGTCACATTGAGAAAAAAAATCAAGTACACAGAATATACAAAATATTGACAACAAGTATACCAGATAAGCCTAAAACCTCTTCTCTACAATTCCCAAGGGGTCAATTTATTATCGGCTAAATTGGGCCAATTAACCCTGTTTCCGCGCAAGCCTTTTGGCTCGCCAAAAACAGGAGTTAAGAAGCAGCGGTCTATAGACCGCTGCTCCTTAACTCATACGCCACCTCTGAGGCTGCGTACAGCAATCCGCCCTATTCTATATAATCAAGCTGATTGACACCCCCTGCTAGCAGCCACAAATATGCAAGGGGAGGTATTGCACAAGCAGTTCGCTAGAACTGCTTGTGCAATGCTGAATATGGACAGCGTATGCTGTCCACATTCAGCGATGTCTGGGGGACAGCGTATCATGTCCACCAGACTTTAATAAATTGACCCCTAAGTGTCAGACTATAATGCTTAGCAAACAGAAGAGGTGGCGACTAACATCAATCTGGTAAAAGGATATATTCTTAAAATCCCATCAATTTATTATTGAAAGACGTACATTCTAACACTGGTGTCTTACAGTTGAATCACTTACTCTCTTAATCTAAATACAGAGCTCAAAACAATTACAATAATAATTAAATTTAAACACATATATAACACAAGGGACGCAATACTATTCCCTAAGCATGACTTATACATGGCCAGTTTGGCTAGTTTATGAACCATAGAAACCTCCGGTATACGCCTTGTCAAAAAATTCTTCCAATTGCAAGTGTAGAAACAAATGATTAATCAAGCATCAATCTAATCACTGTAGAAAATATTGTACCTTTCTCCAGACCTGTTTTTTTTATACTGAAAACAAAAATGTCCCTTTAAGAGGCACTAAGTGCAAATTAAACCAGCAATGCAAAAACAGTAATAAGAACTTTTTAAACTTACAACTGATATAACTTAGAAACAAACAGAGAACTTGTTTTTTTAACTATTAACTTGCATTAAAACAAAAAATGTCCCTTTAAGAGACACTAACAGCCGCTAGAACGTTTTACACTTAAAACTAATATAACTTAGTAAAAAAGAACTTATTTTAAAACTCAAACTATTAGTACTAAACTGTTGAACTCACTTTTTAAAATTAACAGAACTCATGAACTCTGCAACTAATCTGCAGTCCTGCAGATAAAAATATTTCAAATAATGAAATTAGATCTGTAGATACATAACTATATACACAAACACACAAGGTGCCGGTATATTGTAATATCTTTAAAGCAGGCACAAGCATTAGCAAATGTCTCTCAGTGAGGGAGCACAGAAACACAGGTACTGCTAGGACACTGATACACTCTGGTCTGAGACTGAAAAACGTTAGGCAGCAAGTTCATATTCCCTTTTTCACTTCACTCCCTCCCCTGAGAATGCAGAACGGTCAGAACATGTCACAATCTTCCATTAACAGAACCTATTAATCTATTCACTGCTTCTTCCTGGTTTTCATTCATTGACTAAAGCCTTCCTGCATCATAAAACAACATCTGAAAATGTCAAAGAAAATAATGCATTTATTTTGGTATGCAAAGATAATAACCAAAATGTAATTTTCGTTATTTTCTTTCATTTTCCTGAACGTGAATGCACATCCCTAATTAAGTGTAACTGGTAGATTTCTGGCAACTTCACAATAGTAATCATAGTTTACTTGATGGATACTAATGCTCAAACTGGGAATTTTACTTTCAACTTGTAATACAAGCACATATATGCTGCAATATACCTGTGGTAGCACTTTCAAACTAGCACAATTTACTCTTGCAAAAAATACAGCTCCACTTTTGTAGTCTAGGTCTACATTTTTTATATTAGGATATTCCTTTACAGTTCTGTTCATTCAACTCTTTGAGACTTATGGTGGTTTCATTGTTTAACTGGAAAATGTAAGAAATAATTAAATAATTGGAACATTTCTTGAATCTTATATCTAACTAAGGTAAAGTAAACATAAGCACATTTCATACCTTATTAGAAAATTGTATCAATAAGATTAATATTATTCTATAAATATTTTGCTGTACTGTTTTATTCAGTTAGAGTTTTTCTATAATTTATTCAAAATATGTCAAAAGATGCATTCCATTTTCCCCTAACAAATCAATAAGTACAATAACTCTGGGCATATGATATGCTTTCTTATGAGACTTTCAGATATGTATGCATTTTTCAGATTGCATATTTGCTATATTATTATTCTGCCTGTGGTGTTATTTTGCATGTTGAGAGAAGGTTGTTTCCTCCATAAAAAACATCTTTCTAGGAGAAACAAGGTAATTTGAACTTACATAGTATAATGTGGAAGGTAGATGTAGGTTTATTCTACTGGTTTAATCATTTATATTTCTTTCAGACTTGGTGTTTGTATTTGATTAAGTGTGCTAGAGGTTTTTAACTACCATATCTTTTTCAGAATGTCAAATCCATTTTTTAATCTTGAATTTTTATATGTTTGTTAATACATATATTACAATAGTGGAAGTTTACTAATATTATTCCATTTGTAGACGTTACTGTTACTGAACAAGCAGATAACATTAATAAAGAAATTCAGTTTTTTCCATTCTTGACTTTTGCTGTATATTCTTTGAATATCAAATTGTTACTTTAGAAAACTTTTGGCAATAATTTAATAAAAAAAATGTTTATACACAATTAAAATACTTAGGGGTAGATTAAAAGTATAGCGCTAAATTATTGGGCCCCCGCAAATTTGCCTGTTTGCGGGAGAGCAATAATTAACCAGCCAGTAACAGACAGCTAAATGACAGACATTTAGCTGCTTTAGCTGTCTTACAACTGCATCCAGGCACTACCCTTCCTTATATAATATTTATTTTTATACCCTGGATAGATAAAACATATTTAACAATCTTGCGGTACAAAAAAAAGGCTAACCTGGTAAAAAAATAATTAGCTCAAACTGAAACATTTTATGGAATTACATTGATAGAAGTAAATTCAACTGATATCAATGCAAAATCACCAATTTCTTCTTATTGGTTTATAAAGATAAATATTTATCTTGTTTACATAATAATTATAAAATATGATTAGATATTTTATGATAACTCAATATGGTATTTATGAACATGGTATTAGTATAAGGTTTTTGTTATTTTTTATTATTATTATTGTTATCGGTTATTTGTAGAGCACCAACAGATTCTGCAGAGCTATAAACAAAGCCAGAGTACAACAAAACATTTATAGGGATCAAATGGGTAAAGGGTCCTGCCAAGAGTCTCATGTTGTAGTCAGCTCTTAAGAAGGTGATCTACAAACAGCTGGACTCTTAGGCTTACATGCTGAGGGGGTTCAGGGGTATAGCAATGTAGGAGATGATTCTGAATTGGTATAAATAAAGGTTAGTGTAGGTTTGAATAAAGATCCAAATTTATAATGTAACTTCTAGAAACACTTAATATTGCAGTAAAATGGTTAATAAATATTACATTTAAGTGTTTAATTTCTTTAGATAAACTAATATTTTAATATGAAAGCAGAATTTTCACATGTGTATATCTGGCAGAGTTTAGGTGTACTGTCCACTATATGGCAACTCAGTGTATTTTTAAATCCCTGCTTTTTCAATTGATATGATGTTTGTGTCTGAGCTATGGAAGTATGTTGCACTTAGATTTCATTATGTCACCCCCAGCTGTTTATGTGTAGCACATGGCTTAGTAATGCATTTGGCTGTTACAGATAACACTATCAACTATGACTTAGATTTTCTGGCTCATAAAGTGTGCATAATGATGCACTCTCCATGCATTATAATTGTCATGCTGGGAAACTGGATCAGAGATGAAAACACTCATGTTTGACATAATGCATAGTTTATTTAAATAAAAAATAAAAAATAACTTTTGACAAACGTATTAAAATTCATATATCCCATAATATATGTGGATTTTATTTGTATATTAATTTTCTAAACATCGGTTACATTACAGTCTTACTGCATTTCTCTCTCCAGAAGACATGTATTTTATTTTTTTTTATCTTGAATTTAATTTCTTGGATTTAGAGTTCTCTGACCCATAACACACACAAAAAAACAACAACAACAAAAAAAAAACAATCTCAATGGAAGAACTTTTATTGAAAGTTACAAAGCACCAATCAATTTATTTGTTTATATATGAATTTTCTAATGAAGTTTTCCTAAGTTAGGCCTAGATCCAAAAATAGACCACTACTGGTGTTTATGGCTTGCAACAGCTGTTATGATATAGCAGTGAAAGTCTCCCATGACCAAAAACAAAGAAAGGGCTCAAACGAGGATGCACAGAGGTATAATTGCTTGCTTTTTGTGATGGTGGCAATTTAGAAAGAAACCTCTTTTAGCTTACTCATGCCTTTCACAGAGAAGAGCTTTCCTGCAGCATATCAGTTTGATCCCATTCTTAAGGACATTCAAGCACTGAAAGAACAGCAAATTCTTCTCTGAATAAAGTATTTATACAGCTAACACCAGATGTATGAATATTCCAATAAGGACCTCATCACTTGAAATACAGCTGTGTGTGGCCCAGCAGGCAAGGGGTCCACATTTTATGGTCATATGACTGTTGATACGAGTGTTGCTAGCCACACTTTCATTTTTATTTAGCTGCTTTAGCTGTCCACCCACTACCCTTCCTTATATAATATTTATGTTTATACCCTGGATAGATAAAACATATTTAATATCTTGCGGTACAAAAAAAAGGCTAACCTGGTAAAAAATAAATAGCTCAATCTGAAACATTGTATGGAATTACATTGATAGAAGTAAATTCAACTGATATCAATGGAAATCAGCAATTTCTTCTTATTGGTGTATAAAGATAAATAAGAGTATGTAACATTAAAGTATCATCTCTTGCACCTGCAAATGCCCTTCTTTGGAGAATGATGTTGTGATATACCTTTAAGGTATATCCCCTCCCATACTAACTACCATCCTATTTAAGGGAGTCATTTACACTGTAACTCTGCCTGAAAATTGAAGCATGTTTAGTCTTTTGCCAAGTACTAACTGATTTGCTGATTCCTCTTCAGGTCTAGATCTGTATAACTTAGGGCAGTATTGTCTCATTATTCTTAGTACTCAAATTATTTACAACTTACCTCCGAGTTCTCTAACTTGTTCTTTTGCCATATTTTTGAGCTACTTTTTTTAGCCTTTACCGGCTCCTACTTGGATCACTCCTCCAGCACTAAATCGAGACGGATCTTCTTTCTCCGGCGTTCCGGATGTTAGACACACTCACACCGGACTTCCAGCAGAACGGAGCAGTATGTATGTGGGGAGATTATTGACTAAAGGTATTGTTTATACTATTAACTTTACTGGATCTACTGTTATATCCTCTGGACACTGCTGCACTTAAACAGCTTTGTTACCGCAAATCTGCACATACTTACATCTGCTTAAAGCCTGCATTTGTTTATAACTTGCTGCATAAACCACTAATTCTTTGCTATCCGCATATACGCAAAACCAACAACTCCTGTTTCTATACTGTGGTACATTGGCTGTATTAACTGAAACAACTTAACTTGGATGTATATAAATGAATTAAGGAGTGTTTGGACATTGTATATATTTTAGTGTGAACTTATGTGTGAGTGTGTGAAGAGACATCTTTAACATATACCGGATAACCCCTTCATACCTGATATCTGGGTTTATACCTGATATATTTCATTATCAAAGTCATTCTGCTCTGTATTCAGTTTATCCCTCGCCTAACTGGATATTGGGTTAAATATACCTGTTTATTAACCTTTAAGGACATTTGTCTACTGGATCTCCTATGGATATTATTTATACTTTCTATACAAACTATCTCATGCAATCTTGTTAAGGATTTAATCTATATTAACCCTCATCTAATCTAAATCTTCTTGATTAAAACATCTCCTTGTACTTCCCCCAGGTAACATAGCCATTGTTATCTGGTGGTTACTAATTAAGAGAAACACTACCTACTAAGGTAGACTATAATTTTAGGTAGACTCAGGTTGGGAGATTATATATCCTACATAATTTTCAGGCCACAAAAAAGGATTGGTATCTGATACTTTATATACACCAATCAGTATGAATCCTGAGGAAATGAAAAATGAGTTTACCAATATACATCAAAAACTAGATTACTTAGCCCTCAGCCTCACTGAGGTGCAAGCAGAAAATATTGCTTTGAAAAGTATTATTAAAGATTGCATACCATCAAAAGAACCTGAAATACCTGAACCTCATATCCAACATCCTACACCATTCTCTGGTAAAAGAAGTGACTTCAGGGATTTTAAAAATGCATGCAATCTATTGTTTACGTTAAAACCACAACCATATCACTCAGACAGGATTAAAGTCTGTACTGTGATTTCCTATTTACAAGGTGAACCCAGGTCTTGGGCAAACCGTTTCTATGAAACTAATAACCCTATATTAGAATCACTACAAGATTTTTTAACGGCTATGATAACCTTATATGAGGATGCTAACACCCAGCTATATGCAGAGACACGCCTACATCAGTTAAAACAGGGTAAACGCACAGTGGAAGAATACACTACAGACTTCCAGATGTGGGCCACTGACTCTCAGTGGAATGGGATTAGTCTCAAAAACCAGTTTCGCTTGGGTCTCTCAGAAACTATAAAAGATGAACTCTCTAGAGTAGAGATCCCAGAAACTTTAAACTCACTCATAAATTTAAGTACAACTTTGGATCGTAGACTATGGGAAAGGAGAGCTGAGAGAGCAACATCTGAGACACCTATAAGACGTCCCTTTGCTTCCAGCTCAGAAAAAAACATCCAGCAACCCTACCCCTATGGAAATAGGCACCATCAAAGGACCACTCACACAAGAAGAAAAGACCAGGAGGAGACTAGGAAATCTCTGCTTATATTATGCCCACAAAGAACATTCCGTTTCAGCATGTCCATTATTAGCCAAGCAAAAAAGGGGTAAGCCATATAAAGCAAATCACTTACATAGCTTAGTGAACTTAACACACATGGTAATTCCTCTTTCTTTACAGTGGGACCAGACAAATATTCAAACTAAAGGACTGATTGACTCAGGAGCTTCTGAGAACTACATTGATACAAGTTATGTTGAAATTAATAAAATTCTGTTAGTGTGTAAGCATAATCCAGTGTTTGTTAAATTAATTGACAGGAGACTGATACAGAAAGGTCCAATAACACACCAGACTATACCCATACTGACAACCACAGTCTCAGTTCATTTATAATATCTCACTTTTGATGTTCTACCAAACTCCATACATCCTATAATATTGGGATATACTTGGCTAGTCAGACATAACCCTACAATAGTTCGAGTACAACATACAGCCACATTCAACTCACCTTATTGTCAAAAAACATGTTACCCACATTGCACTATTTCTTTAGCTACTACTAGCATACCTAGGCCTTATCAGGATTTGGCTGAGGTGTTCGATATGAAAGAGGCTGAAAGCCTACCCCCACATAGAACATTCGATTGTCCAATAGATATCATACCAGGTTCCCAGATTCCTCATGGAAAAATATATCCATTGTCCCAAACAGAATTAACATATCTAAGATCTTACCTAGATGAGGATTTGAAGAAGGGATTTATCTCTCATTCCACATCACCTGCAGACGCTGGCATGTTTTTGGTAAAAAACAAGGATGGAACACTGCGCCCAATTATCGATTACAGAGCTTTGAACGCCATCACAATAAAAAATAGATACCCATTGCCCTTAATCCCTGAACTACTAGAACGTCTCAATGGAGCTATTATTTACACCAAGCTGGATTTGAAAGGGGCTTATAATCTTATTAGAATTAAAGAGGAGAATGAATGGAAGACAGCATTCCGAACACGTTACGGTCTCTTCCAATATAATGTAATGCCATTTGGTCTTACAAATGCCTCCGCAACATTCCAATTTTTTATCAATGAAATTTTCCACAATCTGATTGATGTTTGCGTCATAATATATATCTTGATGATATTTTAATCTATTCCAAAGATCAAGCCCAACATGAAAAACATGTAAGATGGGTATTAACTAGATTAAAAGAACACAAATTGTTCGCTAAACAGGAAAAATGAAGTTTCCATGTAAATTGCATAAAGTTTCTTGGATATATAATAACACCAAATAAGATAGAAATGGATCCAGAGAAGATTACAGCCATATTTGATTGGCCAACACCCACCACTGTAAAAAACGTACAACGGTTTATTGGATTTGCACATTTTTACAGAAAATGTATAAAGAATTTTTCCTCAATTGTTAAACCCTTAACCCAGTTAACAAGTAAAAATATAAATTCAAATGGACCGAAGAAGCTCAAAGAGATTTTGCTATTTTAAAACAATGTTTTACAACAGCATCTGTATTATGTATGCCAGATTATAACTTAAAATTAATTTTATAAAGTTGATGCCTCAAACACTGGAATAGATGTGATTCTATCTCAAATTGACAATAAAACCTCTGATTCCTATCCAATAGAATTCTATTCCAGGGCATTGACTGCAACAGAAAACAATTATAGTGTCAGCAATAAAGAGTTATTGGCTATAAAGTGCTCACTGGAACATTGGCGGCACCTCCTAGAAGGCTCTAAAGAAGCCTTCATAATTTACACAGATCACAAGAATATAGAGTACATCAAAAGAAATAAAACTTTAACAGCTCGCCAGGTAAGATGGTCCTTATTTCTAGATTGTTTTAACTTTTTCATAACATACCTACCTGGACACCAGAACATTAAAGCTGATGCTTTATCTCACCAATACGACTCCACTCCTGAACAGGAGATCATAGAATCCACTATTGCACCTGAGAAAATATTAGGAAACCTCACCACACTAGAGGAGGAGGTGTTAGAGGCATTGAAAACCGAGTTTAACCCACCAAAATCCTGTAACAAAGACCCTACCACAGGTCTACTGTATTATGAAAATAAATTATATATACCTGAAAAAGTTAGGAAAATTGTTCTAGCTCATAGCCATGATAGTACCATGTCTGGACACTTGGGCAAACAAAAAACTATAGATCTAACTAAAAGGAATTTCTGGTGCCCTCAATTAGAACAATACATACATAACTACATCACAACCTGTGATACATGTGCTCGTAACAAGTTGGAACACAAAAAAACTGTAGGTCTACTCATGCCTCTGCCGATCCCTGTTAAGCCCTGGTCCACTATATCTATGGACTTCATAGTAGATTTACCTATGTCACAACATTTCAACACCATACTCGTTATAGTAGATCACTTAACAAGGTTGGCACATTTTAGACCACTTAAAGAACTACCAACTGCTAAAGTTACCACTAAAGTATTTATAGATTCTGTTTTGGTCTACATGGTCTACCCATTAACATCATCACTGATAGAGGTACTCAATTTACCTCCTCCTTTTGGAGATCTATATGCAAGATATTATGTATCAATTCTAGATACTCCACAGCTTTTCACCCCCAAACGAATGGTCTAACAGAAAGGTTAAACCAAACCTTAGGACAGTATTTAAGGTGTTATATTACATATTTACAGGATGATTGGGCGTCTTATCTCCCTATGGCGGAGTTTTCATATAACAACTCAAAATCAACATCCATAAAAATGTCACCATTCTACGCCACCTATGGCTATCATTCAAACACCATATCACTATCTAACAACAATGTTAATTCCCCTAGTGCATCAGATTACACATTGAATTTGCAAAAAAAAATGGAATTACAAGATACATACAACTTTTCATGTATCATTACTTAAGCCTTATCGGTCGGATGACCAAAGACTTAACTTAAATACACCACCTCCAATACTTATTGATGATCAGGAACAGTTTGAAGTCCAAGACATTTTAGACTCCAGAATCAACTGAAGCAAACTGGAATATTTAATTAAATGGAAAGGGTACAGACCGGAGGAGGACTCTTGGCAACCACATTCCGATGTACATGCTCCTCGTTTACTTCGGAAGTTCCATCTCTGAAATCCACTTAAACCTAATATGGAATCCCCAGGGGGGATTCCTTGAGGAGGGGGATATGTGATATACCTTTAAGGTATATCCCCTCCCATACTAACTACCATCCTATTTAAGGGAGTCATTTACACTGTAACTCTGCCTGAAAATAACTTTTGCTAAGTACTAACTGATTTGCTGATTCCTCTTCAGGTCTAAATCTGTATAACTTGGGGCAGTATTGTCTCATTATTCTGAGTACTCAAATTATTTACAACTTACCTCCGAGTTTTCTAACTTGTTCTTTTGCCATATTTTTGAGCTACTTTTTTTTAGCCTTTACCGGCTCCTACTTGGATCACTCCTCCAGCACTAAATCAAGACAGATCTTCTTTCTCCGGCGTTCCGGATGTTAGACACACTCACACCGAACTTCCAGCAGAACGGAGCAGTATGTATGTGGGGAGATTATTGACTTAAGGTATTGTTTATACTATTAACTTTACTGGATCTACTGTTATATCCTCTGGACACTGCTGCACTTAAACAGCTTTGTTACCGTAAATCTGCACATACTTATATCTGCTTAAAGCCTGCATTTGTTTATAACTTGCTGCATAAACCACTAACTCTTTGCTATCCGCATATACGCAAAACAAACAACTCCTGTTTCTATACTGTGGTACATTGGCTGTATTAACTGAAACAACTTAACTTGGATTTATATAAATGAATTAAGGAGTGTTTGGACATTGTATATATTTTAGTGTGAACTTATGTGTGAGTGTGTGAAGAGACATCTTTAACATATACCGGATAACCCCTTCATACCTGATATCTGGGTTTATACCTGATATATTTCATTATCAAAGTCACTCTGCTCTGTATTCAGTTTAAATATACCTGTTTATTAACCTTTAAGGACATTTGTCTACTGGATCTCCTGTGGATATTATTTATACTTTCTATACAAACTATCTAATGCAATCTTGTTGAGGATTTAATCTATATTAACCCTCATCTAATCTAAATCTTCTTCATTAAAACATCTCCTTGTACTTCCCCCAGGTAACATAGCCATTGTTATATGGTGGTTATTAATTAAGAGAAACACTACCTACTAAAGTAGACTATAATTTTAGGTAGACTCAGGTTGGGAGATTATATATCTCACAGATGTTTATCTTGGGACATGTCGCTTTATAGGGATTCTATTGATCCTTAGGAATTGGTGTTATGCCCTTAGAGCTCAAATATTTACCTTGTTTACATAATAATTATAAAATATGATTAGATATTTTATGATAACTCAATATGATATTTATGAACATGGTATTAGTATAAGTTTTTTGTTATTTTTTATTATTATTATTGTTATCGGTTATTTGTAGAGCACCAACAGATTCCGCAGTGCTATAAACAAACCCGGGGTAAAACAAAACATTTATAGGGTTCAAACGGGTAGAGGGTCCTGCCAAGAGTCGCAATGTTGTAGTCAGCTCTTAAGAAGGTGATCTACAAACAGCTGGACTCTTAGGCTTACATGCTGAGGGGGTTCAGGGGTATAGCAATGGAGGTGATGAATTGGTATAAATAAAGGTTAGTGTAGGTTGTATGCATCCCTGAACAGTAGAGTCTTTAGAGAGTGCTTGAAGATGGGAGCCAGTCTGAAGAAGTCCTGTAAATGGGAGTGTGAGGAGGTAACAAGAGAGGAGGAGAGTAGGAGGTTATGAGCAAAGCGAAGGGGTCGGGAGGGAGAGTATCTGGAGACAAGGTCTGAGATATTGGGGGGAGCAGTGCAGTTGTGGGCTTTGTATGTCAGAGTGAGAATTGTGTGTTTACTCCTAGAGCCAAGAGGAAGCCAGTGAAGGGATTTGCAGAGAGGTGTAGAAGATGAAGAGCGACGTGTAAGGAAGATGAGCCTGGCAGAGGCATTCATTTTGGTTTGTAAAGGAGCTAGGTGGCAGCTGGGGAGACCAGAGAGGACAGAGTTGCAGTAATCGAGGTGGGAAAGGATGAGAGAGTGGATTAAAATCTTACTTGTGTCTTGGGTAAGGAGATGTCTAATTTTAAAGAAGTTTTTTAAGGTGAATACGGCAGGCTTTAGCCAAGGGCTAAATGTGAGGAGTGAAAGAAAGATCTGAGTCAAATGTGACACCAAGACATCAGGCATGCGGGGTAGGGGTAATGATGGAGTTCTCAACAGTTATAGAGAAATTGGAGGTGGAGATTTTGGAAGAAAGGAGGAAAATAAGGAGCTCTGTTTTGGAGAGATTTAGCTTGAGGTAGTGAGATGACATCCAGGAAGAGATGTGAGAAAGACTGTTAGTGACACGGGATAGCAAGGAAGGAGATAGATCTGGTTCAGAGAAGTAGATTTGGGTATCGTCAGCATACAAATGATATTGGAAACCATGGTATTTAATTAGGGAACCTAGTGATGACGCGTAGATTGAGAAGAGAAGGGGCCTGAGGACAGATCATTGTGGTACCCCGACAGAAAGTTTTCACGGGGCAGTGGAGGCCCCAGAGAAGGCTACACTAAAGGTACGGTTTGACAGGTAGGAAGAGAACCGCGAGAGGGCTGTGTCACATATGCTGAAGGATTGGAGGGTTTGGAGCAAAAGAGGGTGGTCAACAGTATCAAAGACTGCAGACAGATCAAGGAGGATAAGCAGAGAGAAGTGTTTTTATTTTATTTTGTTGTAAGTAGGTCGTTGGTAACCTTAGCGATTGATGTCTATGTGGAGTGATGGGGTTGAAATCCAGATTACAGTGGGTCAAGGAGGGAGATTAATGTAAGGAAAGGGGATAGGCTTGCATATATTAGCTTTTTGAGAAGCTTTGAGGCAAGAGGGATGAGGGAAATAGGGCGGTAGTTGCATGGGGAGGTTGGATCAAACAAAGGTTTTTTGAGGCTAGGTGTGACCAGTGCATGTTTCAGAGATGAGGGAAATATACTGGTGCTGAGGGAATAGTTGAAAATGTGTGTGAGTATAGGGGTAAGGATAGAAGAGAGGGGGGATGCTGTGAGGGGATGGGGCAAGGGGACAGGTAGTGAGGTGAGAGGGCAGTATAAGTGCAGAATCTTCTTCCTCAATAACAGGGGAGAAAGAGCTACGTTTATAGCTATGTGGGTTGTGGTTGATTGCGAGTGTTTGAGGGGGTGAGAGAATGGAAGTATGTTGAGAGCTGATTTTGTTTCTGATAGAGTAAATTTTATTATTGAAGTGGATGGCAGAGAAGTTGTATTAGGAGGTGGGGGTGGGCAGAGAAGAGTATTGAAAGTTGAGAACAGATGTTTTGTGTTTGAAGAAAGAGTAGAGATAAGAGTAGAGAAGTAATGTTGCTTATAGAGATTAAGTACAGAATAGTAGGAGTTCAAGATGATTTTGTTATGAAGAAAATCAGTTGAAATCCGAGATTTTCTCCAGTGACACTCAGCAGTACAGGAACATCTGTGTAGGTACCGTGTCAGAGGAGTATGCTGGGCTGAGGATGAGTGTGTGATTTCTGAGCTATGGTAAGAGGGACCAGATTGTCAAGGACGAATGTAAGGGTGTAATTATAGTAGCAGATAGATTGGTCAGGACAGGAAAAGAAGTAGAAGGATGAGAGGAGAAGTTTGAGGGAATTAGCAAGCTGTTGCTGATCTAATGACATAATGCTTCTGTGAAGTTTGGTGTGAGGAGTAGAAGGAGGGAGAGTTGAAGGGAGGGATGATATGTTGCAAGTTAGGATATTGTGGTCAGAAAGAGGAAAAGGGGAGTTTTTGAAGTATGAAATAGTGCATTGATAGATAAAGATCAGGTCAAGGGATTGACCATCTTTGTGAGTGGGAGAATCGGTCCATTGTGATAAACCAAGAGGGAGTGAAGGTTAATGAACAGTACAGGTGGAGAGGGATACGAAGTAATTGAATATTGTAGTTTGTTATAGAGACAAGAGGTAGCAAAAAGGAATATAATTATATTGAGCATTTTTACAAAAGTGGGAGGTGCATTGCACAGGGGTGCATTGCCTGGGCAGTGTACACTGTAACAATAGCATATGTTCCCATTTTCAAAGTGAACATTTTATAAGTGAGGCATTAACATTAGAATTATAAAAGAAATATACTCAGTACTCACCACAGTGCTGCTTATTAAGACAACATGCTGACTATTGACATCTGCTGACGAAATGCACCCTACATAAAGTTAACTCTACTCTCTCCCTTCCGCTTTCAGGTACATGGACAGAGTCCCTGTCAATCTGCAAAGTATTCACTGCACTCTGGTGTTTTTTTCATTCTTGTAACTCTCTTATGGTACATGAATAGAGTCCCTGTCAATCTGCAAAGTATTCACTGCACTCTGGTGTTTTTTCCCACTTTTGTAAAAATGCTCAATATATTCACATTCCCTTTTGCTGCCTCTTGTCTCTATAACAAAATACATTATTCAATTACTCCTTCTCCCTCTACACTGTTCATTAGCCCATCTCTGTTAAACTCACCTTACTTTTGTACTCATGAACTTTACCTATTCCTAAACACTCTCTCTCCCCCCTGCACCTCGTCTCAAAAACAGTCTCATTACTGCAAATCTGTATCTCATCTCATCTCACTCTCCCTCTTGCTTTTACTAACTGTTGGTGACTAGAGATGTCCCGAATAGTTCGCCGGCGAATAGTTCCCGGTGAACATAGCTTGTTCGCGTTCGCCGCGGTGGGCGAACATATGCGATGTTCAGTCCGCCCCCTATTCGTCATCATTGAGTAAACTTTGACCCTGTACCTCACAGTCAGCAGACACATTCCAGCCAATCAGCAGCAGACCCTCCCTCCCAGACCCTCCCACCTCCTGGACAGCATCCATTTTAGATTCATTCGGAAGCTGCATTCTTAGTGAGAGGAGGGACAGTGTAGCTGCTGCTGATTTAATAGGGAAATCGATAGCTAGGCTAGTGTATTCAGTGTCCACTACAGTCCTGAAGGACTCATCTGATCTCTGCTGTAAGGACAGTACCCCAAAAAGCCCTTTTTAGGGCTAGAACATCAGTCTGCTTTTTTTTTTTCCTGTGTAATCTAATTGCAGTTGCCTGCCTGCCAGCGTGTGTGTCAGGCTCACAGCATATACTGTGCCCACTTGCACAGTGCCACCACTCATATCTGGTGTAACAGTAGTGTACATTTAAAAAAAAACAACACTTTTTTGATTGTGAAATAATAGCAGTCAGTTTCCTTCATGCGTGTGCATTTCAGGGCCTGCCAGGGCACAGTGTCACACCAGTGCAACTCATATCTGGTGTATCAGTAGTGTACATTAAAAAAAAACTAGAAATTTGACTGTGAAATAATAGCAGTCAGTTTCCTTCACGCATGTTCGTTTCAGGGCCTGCCAGGGCACAGTGTCACACCAGTGCAACTCATATCTGGTGTAACAGTAGTGTACATTTAAAAAAAAAAAATTTTTTTGACTGTAATAGATTGAATAGCAGTTAGTTGTCTGCAAGCGTGTGTGTCAGGCCTA
Source organism: Bombina bombina (assembly GCF_027579735.1). Lineage (NCBI taxonomy): Eukaryota > Metazoa > Chordata > Amphibia > Anura > Bombinatoridae > Bombina > Bombina bombina. The sequence goes on along the minus strand of NC_069502.1, from coordinate 487,810,165 downwards.
CAGCGTCTACTCTGCCAACTTCTGCCAGTGCACAGTGCCACTCATATCTGTTGTCACAGTAGCTTGCACGCATAGTACCACTAATCGAAAAAAAATGACAGGCAGAGGCAGGCCACTGCACAGGGGCCGTCGTGGTCGTGGTTCTGTGATTCCCTTTGGCCCTAGAATAATGCCCAGTGTTCAGAGGCCACGTACCCTGAACTCAAAAAAGTTCTGAGGACATAGTTGACTGGCTAACACAGGACACCCAATCTTCTAAAGCTTCCGCTCGGAACCTTGATGCACCATCCTCCTCCAGCTTAGCTTCGGGCACCTCTCAAGATACCACTCGCCCGCCTGCCGTCACCACCAACACTAGCACCACAGCCGCTTCACTTGTTCTGTCAGAGGAGTTATTTACACATCAGTTGGAAGAAATGAGTAATGCACAACCATTATTGCCAGAGAATGTAGACAACAGGGATATGTCTCAGTCAGGCAGCATTACACACATGGACGTACGGTGTGATGATGATGATGTTGTACCCGCTGCTGCTTCCTTTGCTGAGTTGTCAGATACAAGTGAAGCAGTTGATGATGACGATGCATCCGTGGATGTCACGTGGGTGCCCGCTAGAAGAGAAGAAGAACAGGGGGAAAGTTCAAATGGGGAGACAGAGAGGAGGAGGAGACGAGTTGGAAGCAGGGGGAGGTCATCGCAAGGAGCTAGAGGCACAGTCAGACAGCATGCATAGGCACCCGTGGTCAGCCAGACAGCACGCCAATCAACGCATGCTGTTGCCACCACCAGAATGCCGTCATTGCAGGGCTCAGCAGTGTGGAATTTTTTTTGTGTGTCTGCCTCTGACAACAGCGATGCTATTTGCAACCTGTGCCAAAAGAAACTGAGTTGTGGGAAGTCCAACACCCACCTAGGTACAACTGCTTTGCGAAGGCACATTATCGCACATCACAAACGTCTATGGGATCAACACATGAGTACAAGCAGCACACAAACTCAAAGCCGCCATCCTCCTCCTGGTCCAGCATCTTCAGCCATGTCAACCACTGCTGTCCTCCTTCCCCCCTCTCAACCATCCGCCACTCCATCTCTTGCCTTGAGCAGTTCCTGCTCATCTGCCCACAGGCAGGTGTCTGTCAAGGACATGTTTAAGCGTAAGAAGCCAATGTCACAAAGTCACCCCCTTGTCCGGCATCTGACAGCTGGCTTTTCTGAACTCTTAGCCCACCAGCTTTTACCATACAAGCTGGTGGAGTCTGAGGCATTCCAAAAATTTGTAGCTATTGGGACACTGCAGTGGAAGGTACCCGGCCGAAATTTCTTTGCACAAAAGGCAATCCCCAACTTGTACTCGATTGTGCAAAAGGAAGTAATGGCATGTCTGGCACACAGTGTTGGGGCAAGGGTCCAACTCTGACCACTGATACCTGGTCTGCAAAGCATGGTCAGGGCAGGTATATCACCTACACTGCACATTGGGTAAACCTGCTGACGGCTGCCAAGCATGGAATGCGTGGCTCTGCAGAGGAGTTGGTGACACCGCCACGACTTGCAGGCAGGCCTGCTGCCATCTCCTCTACTCCTCCTACTCCATCCTCTTCCATAACCTCCTCGGCTGAGTCCTCTTCTGCTGCTCAATCTTGCTCCACATCAACGGCAACCCCCCCAGCTCCCCAGGTACTATTTCACATCCCGGATACGGCAGTGTCACGCCGTCTTGCAGTTGACTTGCCTGAAAACAGAGTCACACCGGACCAGCACTCCTGTCCGCCCTGAACGCACAGGTGGATCAGTGGCTGATTCCGCACCAGCTGGAGATCGGCAAAGTGGTTTGTGACAATGGAAGAAATTTGTTGGCGGCATTGAATTTGGGCAAGTTGACACATGCATGGCACATGTGTGTAATCTGATCGTACAACGCTTTGTGCATAAGTACCCAGGCTTACAGGACGTCCTGAAGCAGGCCAGGAAGGTGTGTGGCCATTTCAGGCATTCCTACATGGCTATGGCGCACTTTTCAGATATCCAGCAGCAAAACAACATGCCAGTGAGGCGCTTGATTTGCGACAGCCCGACACGTTGGAATTCAACACTCCTAATGTTCAACCGCCTGCTCCAACAAGAAAAAGTCGTTAACAACTATTTGTATGACCGGGGTGCTAGGACAGCCTCTGCGGAGCTGGGATTTTTTTTGCCAATTTACTGGACGCTCATGCGCAATGCCTGTAGGCTCATGCGTCCTTTTGAGGAGGTGACAAACCTAGTCAGTTGCACCGAAGGCACCATCAGCGAAATCATACCATTTGTTTTCTTCCTGGAGCGTGCCCTGCAAAGAGTGCTGGATCAGGCTGTAGATGAGCGTGAAGAGGAAGAGTTGTGGTCACCATCACCACCAGAAAACCAGCCGTATCAGCATCGCTTGTTGGACCTGCGGCAACGCTGGAATAGGATTGTGAGGAAGAGGAGTCAATGTGGCTTTGAGGAGGAGGAGGAAGACCAACCACAACAGGCATCCCAGGGTGCTCGTTGTCACCTATCTGGTACCCGTGGTGTTGTACGTGGCTGGGGGGAAGAAGATACCTTCAGTGAGATCACTGAGGACGAGGAACTGGAAATGAGTAGCTCGGCATCCAACCTTGTGCAAATGGGGTCTTTCATGCTGTCGTGCCTGTTGAGGGACCCTTGTATAAAAAGGCTGAAGGAGAACAACCTGTACTGGATGTCCACGCTACTAGACCCCCGGTATAAGCATAAAGTGCCTGAAATGTTACTGAATTACCGCAAGTCGGAAAGGATGCAGCTGTTCCAAAATAAATTAAAAAGTATGCTTTACACAGCGTATAAGGGTGATGTCACAGCACAACGGGAATCTAACACGGGAAGAGGTGAAAGTAATCCTCCTCCTCCCACAACTACGCCGGCAAGGACAGGACGCTTTACAGATGTGTTGTTGATGGAGGACATGCAGAGCTTTTCAAGTCCTACGCATCGCCACAGCCCTTCGGGGTCCACCCTCAGAGAACAACTCGACCGACAGGTAGCAGACTACCTCGCCTTAACTGCAGATATCGACACTCTGAGGAGTGATGAACCCCTTGACTACTGGGTGTGCAGGCTTGACCTGTGGCCTGAGCTATCCCAATTTGCGATAGAACTTCTGGCCTGCCCCGCTTCAAGTGTCCTGTCAGAAAGGACCTTCAGTGCAGCAGGAGGTATTATCACTGAGAAGAGAAGTCGCCTAGGTCAAAAAAGTCTAGATTACCTAACCTTTATTAAGATGAATGAGGGATGGATCCCGAAGGGACTGATAGTTAGCGATACATTCGACTAAAAAAGGCCTGATGAGATGAGCTGCCTTGGGCTAAAAATGGTCCACACGCTGCTGTATTTTATCTCTGAATGCCGGATGACTTGCGTGACTTATCCGCCACCAACTAGGGTTCAAGCCGCAATGTTTTAGGGCACTTTCTGCCTGGGAAACAAACATACATTTTTCTGGTCGCTGCTACAGCAGCGGCTGCAACAATACCTAATTTTTCAGGCATATGTACATGCCTAATTTTTCTGGCCTCTGGTGCGCACTGTGGCTTCAAAAACCAAACAAAAAAAAAAGGCACATAACAGGGATTAAACTGATAGAAATAGTACTACTTAACACACCACTCCTATCTGGTGGCACATTAGATTGCACGCGCAGTGCCCCAAATTTGAAGTAGGAGGTCCGACCAAGCATCTTTTTCCATCTCCCGGTTCCTAAAATCGATGCCATATACACGTCCCCTGATAGGGGACGTAACAGGAATTAAACTGATAAGAATAGAACTACTTAACACACCACTCCTATCTGGTGGCACATTAGATTGCATGCGCAGTGCCCCAAATTTGAAGTAGGAGGACCGACCAAGCATCTTTTTAAATCTCCCGGTTCCTAAAATCCATGCCATATACACGTCCTCTGATAGGGGACGTAACAGGGATTAAACTGATAAGAATAGTACTACTTAACACACCACTCCTATCTGGTGGCACATTAGATTGCACGCGCAGTGCCCCAAATTTGAAGTAGGAGGACCGACCAAGCATCTTTTTCCATCTCCCGGTTCCTAAAATCGATGCCATATACACGTCCTCTGATAGGGGACGTAACAGGGATTAAACTGATAAGAATAGAACTACTTAACACACCACTCCTATCTGGTGGCACATTAGATTGCACAAATTCAACACTCCTAATGTTCAACCGCCTGCTCCAACAAGAAAAAGCCGTTAACGACTATTTGTATGACTGGGGTGCTAGGACAGCCTCTGCGGAGCTGGGAATTTTTTTGCCAATTTACTGGATGCTCATGCGCAATGCCTGTAGGCTCATGCGTCCTTTTGAGGAGGTGACAAACCTAGTCAGTCGCACCGAAGGCACCATCAGTGACATCATACCATTTGTTTTCTTCCTGGAGTGTGCCCTGCGAAGAGTGCTGGATCAGGCTGTAGATGAGCATGAAGAGGAAGAGTTGTGGTCACCATCACCACCAGAAACAGCCTTATCAGCATCACTTGTTGGACCTGCGGCAACGCTGGAAGAGGATTGTGAGGAAGAGGAGTCAGAGGAGGAATGTGGCTTTGAGGAGGAGGAGGAAGACCAACCACAACAGGCATCCCAGGGTGCTCGTTGTCACCTATCTGGTACCCGTGGTGTTGTACGTGGCTGGGGGGGAAGAAGATACCTTCAGTGAGATCACTGAGGACGAGGAACAGGACATGAGTAGCTCGGCATCCAACCTTGTGCAAATGGGGTCTTTCATGCTGTCGTGCCTGTTGAGGGACCCTTGTATAAAAAGGCTGAAGGAAAACGACCTGTACTGGGTGTCCACGCTACTAGACCCCCGGTATAAGCATAAAGTGCCTGAAATATTACTGAATTGCCGCAAGTCGGAGAGGATGCAGCAGTTCCAAAATAAATTAAAAAGTATGCTTTACACAGCGTATAAGGGTGATGTCACAGCACAACGGGAATCTAACACGGGAAGAGGTGAAAGTAATCCTCCTCCTCCCACGACTACACCGGCAAGGACAGGACACTTTACAGACGTGTTGTTGATGGAGGACATGTGGAGCTTTTTAAGTCCTATGCATCGCCACAGCCCTTCGGGGTCCACCCTCAGAGAACGACTCGACCGACAGGTAGCAGACTACCTCGCCTTAACTGCAGATATTGACACTCTGAGGAGTGATGAACCCCTTGACTACTGGGTGTGCAGGCTTGACCTGTGGCCTGAGCTATCCCAATTTGCGATAGAACTTCTGGCCTGCCCCGCTTCAAGTGTCCTGTCAGAAAGGACCTTCAGTGCAGCAGGAGGTATTGTCACTGAGAAGAGAAGTCGCCTAGGTCAAAAAAGTCTAGATTACCTCACCTTTATTAAGATGAATGAGGGATGGATCCCGAAGGGACTGACAGTGGGCGATACATTCGACTAAAAAAGGCCTGATGAGATGAGCTGCCTTGGGCTAAAAATGGTCCACACGCTGCTGTATTTTATCTCTGAATGCCGGATGACTTGCGTGACTTATCCGCCACCAACTAGGGTTCAAGCCGCAATGTTTTAGGGCACTTTCTGCCTGGGAAACAAACATACATTTTTCTGGCTGCAACAGTACCTAATTTTTCAGGCATGTGTACATGCCTAATTTTTTTGGCCTCTGGTGCTGCACTGTGGCTTCAAAAACCAAACCAAAAAAAAGGCACATAACATGGATTAAACTGATAGGAATAGTACTACTTAACACACCACTCCTATATGGTGGCACATTAGATTGCACGCGCAGTGCCCCAAGTTTAAAGTAGGAGGTCCGACCAAGCATCTTTTTTGATCTCCCGGTTCCTAAAATCGATGCCATATACACGTCCCCTGATAGGGGACGTAACAGGGATTAAACTGATAAGAATAGAACTACTTAACACACCACTCCTATCTGGTGGCACATTAGATTGCACGCGCAGTGCCCCAAATTTGAAGTAGGAGGACCGACCAAGCATCTTTTTCCATCTCCCGGGTTCCTAAAATCGATGCCATATACACGTCCCCTGATAGGGGATGTAACAGGGATTAAACTGATAGGAATAGTACTACTTAACACACCTTATAAAAATGCAGAGAGAGGCAATGCAGAGAGAGGAGTCTGAAGAAGAGGAGTCAGAGGAGGAAGGTGGCTTTGAGGAGGTGGAAGACCAAACACAGCAGGCGTCCCAGGGGGCTTTTTGTCACCTTTCAGGGACCCTTGGTGTTGTACGTGGCTGGGTGGAGGAAGAGACCTTCAATAACATCAGTGAGGACAAGGAACGGGACATGGCTAGCTTGGTATCCAACCTTGTGCAAATGGGGAGTTTGCAGTTGTGCAAATGGACTGTTTGCGGGTGTTTGCGGTGCGTTAAACGGGGAGTTTGGTCTGTCACTGTGAAGCGGGCGTAACCCTTACACTACCTGATCAATACAACATCATACCTGATGTTTTAAAGCACGTTATTAGAAACAATTTAGGAATGTTACGTGATTTATGCCCTTTATGGATTAAAACCAGACTCTGCATCAACTATGTAATTTTCCATGGGAGTTTTGCCATGGATCCCCCTCCGGCATGCCACAGTCCAGGTGTTAGTCCCCTTGAAACAACTTTTCCATCACTATTGTGGCCAGAAAGAGTTCCTGTGGGTTTTAAAATTCGCCTGCCTATTGAAGTCTATGGCGGTTCGCCTGTTCGCGAAAATTTGCGGAAATTCGCATTCACCGTTCGCGAATGGAAAATGTTATGTTCGCGACATCTCTACTGGTGACATCTCCCCTAATCCTGGTCCCCAACAACTGCATAGCCGTGCACATGCATGTGTACCATACCATAGACTCAGAAAACAAAACTCTGCCAACCTTACTCACATTCCTCTTGCAGCAAAAGCCACTACCCCTTTCACTTGTGTACTCTGGAACTCTCGCTCTGTTTGCAACAAGCTCACTTCTATATATTACCTCTTTTTCTCTCGCTCCCTAAACCTTCTGGCAGAAACCTGGCTCTCTCCCCTAGACACAGCATCTACTGCTGCTCTGTCACATGGGGGTCTCCACTTTAGCCACACTCCTAAGTCTGGTAATAGACAAGGAGGTGGTGTAGGTATTTTACTTTCCTCTCATTGCACCTTTCAACAAATACAACCCATCTCTTCCCTCACATTTTCCTCATTCAAAATCCACATGATTCGCTTATTCTCTCCTCTCTCTATACGTGTTGCAGTCATATACCGACCCCCTGGCTCCTCAACTCAATTGGTTGCCTGGCTACCTTATTTCCTTTCTTCAGACACCCCTGCCCTCATTCTTGGCAACTTCAACATCCCTCTTGAGAATCCCACTGCCTCATCTGCAAAACAACTTCTGCAACTCACTTCCTCTTTCAGTTTGTCACAATGAACTGATTCTCCCACTCACACAGACAGTCACTCCCTTGACCTGATCTTTAGCTATCGATGCACTCTCTCAAACTTCACAAACTCCCCCTTTACTCTTTCTGACCACAATCCCCTTACTTGCAACATATTATCCCTCCCTTCAACTCTCCCTCCTTCTACCCCTCACACCAAACTTCACAGAAGCATTATTTCATTAGATCAGCTTGCTAATTGCCTCGAACCTCTCCTCTCATCCTTCTCCTCCTTTTCCTGCCCTGACCAATCTATCTGCCACTATAATTCCACCCTTACATCCATCCTTGACAATCTGGCCCCTCTTACCATTGCTCGGAAATCACACACTCATCCTCAACCCTGGCATACTCCTCTGACACGGTACCTACGCAGATGTTCCCGTACTGCTGAGCAGCACTGGAGAAAATCTCGGAGTTCAGCTGATTTTCTTCATTACAAATTCATCTTGAAATCCATCCTACTATTCTGCCCTTAAAGGGCCACTGTAAGTAAATATTTTCTATGCCTGTTACTAACTAACTACCCCAAATACACTTTTTAGCAATAGCATTTCATTAATATATCTCTACCGTATATCAGAAATCTTGTCTGCAAATTTAATTGTTTTCCAAACCCACTCTGTGGGTATCCTTTGCTCTGTACCAATCCGTTTACAATACCTAGGTTTCAAAATGGCGCTTTAAACACAAAGTTATTGGTTTAAGTATTTTGAACATGCAGTGCTGAAAATAGTGGGCAGGATAACGTGACATCATCGGCGAAAAAAAGATATAACTTTTAGAACGTTATGAAACTTCGTTTTGGAAAAAATATAGGTCAGTAGGTTTTAATTAATGTTTATTAACTTTAATATGTTAGTTGTTTAGCTTAAAAATTATAACAGAAAGTAATCCTTTAATCTCCATAAGCAACATTACTTCTCTACTCTTATCTCTAATCTTTCTTCAAACCCAAAACGTCTGTTCTACACTTTCAATACTCTTCTCCACTCTCCCCCACCTCCTAATACAACTTCTCTGTCAGCTCAAGACTTTGCCAGTCACTTCATCTACAAAATTGACTCCATCAGAAACTAAATCAGCTCTCAACATAATTCCATTCTTTCACCCCCTCAAATGCTCTCAATCAACCACAACCCACATTACCTTAAACTTAGCTCATTCTCCCCTGTTACTGAGGAAGAAGTTTTGGCACTTATACTGTGCTCTCACCTCACTATCTGTCCCCTTGACCCTATCCCCTCACAGCTACTCCCCTCCCTCTCTGCTACCATTACCCCTATACTCACACATATTTTCAACCTCTCCCTCAGCACCGGTATATTTCCCTCATCTCTGAAACATGCACTAGTCACACCTATCCTCAAAAAACCTTCCTACCTTCCCATCCAACTACCGCCCTATTTCCCTCCTCCCTCTTCCTTCAAAGCTTCTTGAGAAACTAGTATATGCACACCTATCCCATTTCCTTACATCAAACTAACTCCTTGACCACTGCAATCTGGATTTTGTCCCCATCACTCCACATAGACATCAATTGTTAAGGTAACCAACGACCTACTTACAGCAAAATCAAAAGGCCACTTTTCTCTGCTTATCCACCTTGATCTGTCCGCAGCCTTTGACACTGTTGACCACCCTCTCTTGCTCCAAACCCTCCAATCCTCCGGCATCTGTGACACAGCCCTCTTGTGGCTCTCTTCCTACCTGTCAAACAGTACCTTTAGTGCAGCCTTCTCTGGGGCATCCTCTGCCCCGTCACCACTTTCTGTCCTCGGTCCCCATTTCTTCTCAATCTACATGTAATCACTAGGTTCCCTAATAAAGCTCCACGGTTTCCAATATCATTTGTATGCCGATGACACCCAAATCTACTTCTCTGCACCAGACCTATCTCCTTCTTTTCTAACCCGTGTCACTAACTGTCTCACATCTTTTCCTGGATGTCCTCTCACTACCTCAAGCTAAATCTCTCCAAAACTGAGTTACTTATTTCCCCCCCTTCTTCCAAAATCTCCACCCCCAATCTCTCTATAACTGTCGACAACTCAATCATTACCCCTACCCCGCATGCCCGATGTCTCAGGGTCACATTTGACTCAGATCTTTCTTTCACTCCTCACATTCAGTCCTTGGCTAAAGCCTGCCGCTTTCACCTTAAAAACACCTCTAAAATTAGACACTTCCTTACACAAGACACAACTAAGATTTTAATCCACTCTCTCATCCTTTCCCGCATCCATTACTGCAATTATGTCCTCTCTGGTCTCCCCACCTGCCACCTAGCTCCTTTACAATCCATAATGAATGCCTCTGCCAGGCTCATCTTCCTTACACGTCGCTCTTCATCTGCTGCACCTCTCTGCAAATCCCTTCACTGGCTTCCTCTTGCCTCTAGGATTAAGCACAAAATTCTCACTCCGACATACAAAGCCCTCAACTGCACTGCTCCCAACTATATCTCAGACCTTGTCTCCAGATACTCTTCCTCCCGTCCCTTTCGCTCTGCTCATGACCTCCTACTCTCCTCCTCTCCTGTTACCTCATCACACTCCCGTTTACAGGACTTCTCCAGACTGGCTCTCATCTTGTGGAGCTCTCTGCCTCGCTCCACAAGACTCTCCCCTAGTTTTGAAAGCTTCAAGCACTCCCTAAAGACTCTACTGTTCAGGGATGCATACAACCTACGCTAACCTTTCTTTATACCAGTTCCTCTCCTCCATCGTTATCCCCTGAACCCCTTAGCATGTAAGCCTAAGAGTCCAGCTGTTTGTAGATCACCTTCTTAAGAGTTGACTACAACAGTGCAACTATTGGCAGGGCCCTCTACCCATTTGATCCATATAATTGTTTTGTTGTACTCTGCCTTTGTTTATAGCGCTGCGGAATCTGTTGGCGCTCTACAAATAACCGAAAATAATAACCAATTAAACACATAAGACACAGTATTACAGCAGCAATTTCATAAAGAAACAATAAAATACATAAAACATAATATTACAAAAGTACTTGCCTTGTGTCTTGCCCCTTGCCCAATCCTTGTTCTATTCTTGTATAATTATTTTCTTAATGCCTCACTTATAAAATGTTCACTTCAAAAATGTGACCATATGTTGTTGTAACAGTGCACACTGCCCAGGCAATGCATAGCCCAAGCTAATGTTAAATATATAGGCAGTAAAGTCATCTGTGTCCACTAAATTAATTGATCAAAGACAAATTAAAGGCCAATTGGAAAGTTATATTCTGATCTGGTAAGGGTGAGATAAGTTAAGTAAACAGACAGTAAAATTTGGAGGAGGTTGAAACTATGACAGAAGACAGTTATAAATTTAGGAATAAATAGCAAGATTTATTTCTCATCATTAAAACAATAAATATTATTAAGTATGAAAATATTTTGAGAAATGTTTAAAATATGCATCAAGTATAAAATATTGTCATTATGATAAAAAACATGTGACTTGAAATTATACAATGTCCAAAAAAACCTATAAACTGTATTGTTCAGCTGACAATGCAATGACATTGCAAATAACAATTCACACCGTATGTAAAGTTTTCTTGAAATTAATTAATATTCATGTTTGAATTAATGTTAGCATTAAATGATATAATCATAAACATATTTGAATCAATGTATTAGATTAACCCATTGGGGCTGATTTATCAATGTCTGGTGGACATGATCCGCTGTAGAGGATCATGTCTGCCAGACATCACTGCATTTAAATTTGCAAAGGCAGTTCTAGTGAACTGCTTGTGCAATGCTGCACCCTGCAGATTCACGGCCAATCGGCCACTAGCAGGGGGTGTCAATCAACCCGATCATACACAATCGAGCGGATTGATGTCTGCAGCCTCAGAGGAGGCGTATGAGTTAAGGAGCAGCAGTCTTAAGACCGCTGCTTCTTAACTCCTGCTTCCGGCGAGCCTGAAGGATCGTGCGGAAACAGGTGCATTGGGGCCGATTGACACTTTAATAAATCGGTTCCTATGTATCAGTCTTGTTAGGGTGTTCAATTAGAATTTGTTGTTAAATGAATAAACAAGATTTTATATCAATTGAAATTTACAGACACCAGTTATAAACAATTGTTAATTCAGTTTGATTCTCAAATCAAAAAAGTATAAAAAATGATTCAAAGGAAACATTTTTTTGCCACAATCGAATTGAAAAAGTGTGCAACTACACTGGTACTTGCAATATAACCAACTTGACAACTCAATAAACATAATGTATTCTAAATTTTAAATACAAAACCTGGTACTTCAAATCATTTTAGAGCTATATTTTCCACTCCACACAACATGAAAACAAAGCACATGTATGACAAGTAATATAATTGAATAGTTCTGTTTTTGCGTTTATTGTCGGAAAAAGTATTTAATAATGCAATATGTTATATTTATCTTCCAAATTAATATAACACTATACATTTTTTTGTCTTACAATCCACATTTGTTGGCTTTGTTTTCAATTTTATTCATTGTTATAATAAAATGTTATAATTGTACATACCTCAGTATTCATCCCTGTAAATTCTACTGGCTTGTTCTTGTTGTAGTATTTAGTGTTCTGTAGATTAAATAAATGTAAAAAAAATACAATTTAGAACTATAATAATATATATAAACAACGCTTAAGTATGTACATACAGTATTATGAAATAGATTGTAATTTATATATTGTATGAATCATTGTGCTGAAGTGAAAGTTATTATGGTGCCCCTAGGAAGTAATATATATGATACTAAGATACTTTCCATAATAGTAGCTTCCGGCTCCACTCACCTACCACACAGCTAGATTACGAGTTTGGCATTATGAGTGAAAAAGCAGCGTTATGGCCAATAACGCTGCTTTTTCCCTAACGCTGCTATTACAAGTCTTGTCGGTATAGGTGTACCGCACACCATTTTAGCCCGTCATGCAACGTCAGTACCAGACTTTTAAAAAAGTCCTTTTTCAATGGGGCTCCCATAGCGCTGGTATTACGAGTTTGCCTGGGAGGCCAAAAAGTGAGCGGTACACCCTATACTGGCAAGTTCCGTACCGCCATCTAAAGTCAGTAGTTATGAGTTTTACGTTACAAATCTGTAACATAAAACTCATAACTAAAGTGTTAAAAAGTATACTAACAACCATAAACTACCTATTAACCCCTAAACCAAGGCCTCCCACATCGCAAACGCTATAATAAATTTATTAACCCCTAATCTGCCTCTCCAGACATCGCCACGACTATTAAAATGTATTAACCCCTATTCTGCCGCTCCCTGACCTCGTCGCCACTATAATAAACCTATTAACCCCTAAACCACGATCTCCCACATCGCAAACACTATTTAAATATTATTAAGCCCTAATTAACAACAAAATATACTAAAATAAACTATTAACTCCTAAACCTAACTACCCCCTAACCTGACAAATTAAATAAGTTTATTTTAAACTAGCAATTAAACTAAGATAATTTTTAAACTACAATGAATTAAACTAACTACCAATTAAATTCAACTAAACTACACATTAGAAAAATCATAACACTACTCTAAAAATTACAAAAAGTATCTAATTACAAAAAACAAACACCAAATTACAAAAAATAAATAACAAATTATCAAAAATAAAAAAGAATTACATCTAGTCTAATAGCCCTATCAAAATAAAAAGCCCCCCCCCCAAAATAAAAAAAACCTAGCCTAAAATAAACTACCAATGGCCCTTAAAAGAGCCTTTTGTGGGGCATTGCCCCCCCCCCAAAATCAGCTCTTTTACATGTAAAAAAAAATACAAACACCCCCCCTAACAGTAAAACCCACCACCCCCACAGCCAACCCTCCAAAATAAAATAACAATCTAAAACAACCTAAGCTCCCCACATCTTCATTTGTATGGGTATTGCCCTTAAAAGGGCATTTAGCTCTTTTACATGCCCAGGCCCTAATCTAAAAATAAAACCCACCCCAAAAAAACTTAAATAAACCTAACACTAACCCCCTGTGACATCTGGCACAGAGTAACCTCTTCATACGGTCACCGCCGTAAACTGGAACTTCAATGCAAGTGACGTCATTCAAGTTGTCGTCCCTTGCATTCCTATTGGCTGAAACATTTCAGTCAGTCAATAGGATTAGAGCTGTTAAAATCCTATTTGCTGTTCTAATCAGCCAATAGGATTTGAGCAGCTCTCATTTTATTGGCTGTTCAAATCAGCCAATAGGATGAGGGCTTTTTTATTTTGATAGAGCTATTAGATTAGGTGTAATTCCTTTTTATTTTTGATAATTTGTTTCTTATTTTTTGTAATTTAGTGTTTGGTTTTTTTGTAATTTAGTTATTTTTAGTAATTTTAGTGTTTATTTTTTTGTGTAATTTTAGGTTTTAGTGTAAGGCAGGTTAGGTTTTACTAAGTAGTCTACCTAGTTAAAATAAATACAAACTTACCTGTGAAATTAAAATAAAACCTAAGCTAGATACAATATAACTATTAGTTAAATTGTAGCTAGCTTAGGTTTTATTTCACAGGTATATATTTAATTTTAAATAGGTATTATTCAGTTAATAATTGTAACTTTAGTTTAGTTCTTTTTTTTTTAATTATTTTAAAGTTAGGGGGTTAGGGTTAGGTTTAGGGGTTAATATAGTTTAATTTAGCTTGTTGCGATGTGGGGGGCTGGTGGTTTAGGGGTTAATAGGTTTATTTAGTTAATAATTGTAAATTTAATTTAGCTATATTTTTATTATGTTAAAGTTAGTGGGTGTTAGGGTTAGGCTTAGGGTTACATTAGGGTTGTGTTAGTGTTAGGTTTAGGGGTTAATGGATTTATTTAGTGGTAGTGATGTGGGAGGCCAGAGGTTTAGGGGATAATAACTCTAGTATAGTGGCAGCGACATCGGGAGCGGCAGATTAGGGAGTTAATAGTTTTATGTAGGTGGTGGCGATGTTGGGGGCGGCAGATTAGGGGTTAATAACTATATGTAGGTGGCGGCAATGTTGGGGGCAGCAGATAAATGGTGTTTAGACTCGGGGTTTATGTTAGGGTGTTAAGTTTTAAACATTATTTTCTTTTTCCCCATAGACATCAATGGGGCTGCATTACAGAGCTTTTGTTTCCGCGATCGCAGGTGTTAGGCTTTTTTTTGCCGGCTCTCTCCATTGATGTCTATGGGGAAATTGTGCACAAGCACGTCAAAGCAGTGCTTGTTTTCGGTGCAGTATGGAGCTTAACGCAACCATATCGCCCGCACAAGCCTGCTTTTTTAAAAGTTGTAATACCAGTGCTATAGGGAGGTGAAATAACGTCGCTTTTGTGGCAGTCATTAAAATCCCTATAGCGCTCAAAACTCATAATCTAGCTGTAAAATATTTCAGATATTTCAGGTAAAACTCGCTAAAAGTTACTGACATTTACTGTAGCTCTTATTTTTATTATTCTAAAACATTTAGGGTCATATTATGAGTGGAGTGCAAATATTTGTGAGCGAGCAATAAGGGGTTTATCATGAGGGTTTTGCGCTCATTGGGCTTATCACGTTTAATACAAGTTGAAAGAAAACATGATCACGCAATTGTGATTTAACAGAATGATTATAGTGACTTCAGAGCTCTGGTTAACTGTTTCGTGAAACTAAAATGTTGCACAAAACACACCAACAATTCATTACAAACTATAGTTACACTCATAATAACACTATCTAATAAAAATTATGTAAAAAAAATATTGCACACAAAAGTTAAAAAAAGGTGTTCCCAGGTGTTACAAAAAAGGCAGGCAAAGGGATTGAACATAGAGATACATACGTTTACATGTCTAAATATGCATACATATGTATTAATGTATTTATATGTGTGTGTAAGTATATATATATATATATATATATATATATATATATATATATATATATATATATATATATATATATATACTTATTCTTTATTTATAAAGCGCCAACAGATATTCCGCAGCCCTGCCCATGGGTACAAGGATAAAAGTACAACAGAGAAACAATACAATAAAAGACAACATTTTACAGACAAATACAGGGGGAATTGAGGGCCCTGTTCCTGTGGGAATTTACAATCTAGATTGGTAGGAGGATGGGAAACAGGAGGTGGGGATTTCAAAGGTGAGAATTATATTAGTGAAGTGATTAGATGAGGGCAACTGTTAGGTAAGTGAAATTAATTTGTTACTGAGTCGGGTGATAAGCTTCCCTGAACAAAAAGGTCTTTAGGAAACATTTAAAGGAGGAGAGGTCAGGGGAAAGTCTGACAGCTCGAGAAAGTGCGTTCCAGAGGGTTGGTGCCACACGAGAGAAATCCTGTAGTCTAGCATGAGAGGACGAAGCAGGTTTAGAGGTGAAGGTAGAGGGCGCAAGAAGCAGGTCATTGTTGGATCTTAGGGGGCGAGCTGAAGTATATTTGTTGATGATTGAGGACAGGGTGGGGCAGCATTGGTGAGGTCTTTGTAGGTCAGGGTGAGAATTTTGAATTTAACTCTGCTGTGAATGGGGAGCCAGTGAAAGGACTCACAGAGAGGTGCAGAATCAAGAGAGGTGGATTAGCCTGTCAGATGCATTTAGGATGGATTGAAGGGGAGAGAGGCGGGAGAGAGGGAGGCCAGTAAGTAGGTTATTACAGTAGTCAAGTCGAGAAATTACCAGGGAGTGTATTAGCTGTTAAGTAGTTTCAGTGCTCAGAAACTGACACATTTTGGAGATATTGCGCAGGTGGTTGCGGCAGGATGAAGAGAGCAATTGGATGTGGGGATAGTGATGCCCTCAACAGTGATAGAAAATTAGAAACTGAAGTAGAGTTGGAGGGGGGGAATAGAAGTAGTTCGTTCTTGGAGATATTTATTTTTAAGTGGTGAGAGGCCATCCAGGAGGAAATGCCAGATAAGCAGTCGCTGATGTGAGAATTTACAGGAGAGAGTGCAGGGGTGGATAGGTAGATCTGGGTATCATCAGCATAGAGGTGATAGTTGAAGCCATAGGTGCTAATAAGTTTACCCAGTGAAGAAGTGTAAATAGAGAAGAGTAAAGGACCCAGTACAGTGCCTTGAGGTACTCCAACAGACAAAGGCAATAGGGAGGAGGAGTCACCAGTAAAAGATACGGAGAAGGATCTGTTAGAGAGATAAGAGTGATTCCAGGAGAGGGCAGTGTCACAGAGCCCAAGAGAGCTGAGAGTCCGTAGGAGAAGGGGATGGTCAACAGTGTCAAAGCCAGCAGAGAGGTCAAGTAAGATGAGTATAGAGTATTAGCCTTTGTTTTTAGCAGAAAGGAGATCCTTAGTAACCTTGGTGAGGGCAGTCTCAGTTGAGTGTTGGGGACAGAAGCCAGATTGCAGGGGGTCGAGCAATGAGTTGGAATACAGGAAGTGGGTTAGGCAATCAAAAACCAGTTTTTCAAGGATTTTTTAAGCTAGCGTGAGCAGTGATATGGGGCAGTAGTTTGCAGGAGAGTTAGGGTCAAGGGAGGGTTTTTTGAAGTTGGGGGTGACCTTTGGATGTTTGAAGGAGACATGGAATAAGACAGTAGAAAGGGATATGTTTATTATGTGAGTAAGAGCTGGAGTGAGGGTGGGAGACAGAGAAGGTATTAGATGTGAAGGAATAGGGTCAAGTGGTCAGGTAGTGAGGTGTGAGAAAGATAATAGGGAACCCACTTCCCTCTCAGTGGTTGGGAGGAGGGTGCAGAGAGTGGCAGAGGGTGGGACTACGAGCGAGGTTGGGAGATTGCAGGCTTGTGTTGGAATGTTTCTTTGGATGGTAAGTTTTTTATTGAAAAAGTCAGGTCTTGAACACTGAATGCAGATGAGGGGGTGGTGCAAATGGGTAGAGGAGAGAGTTGAAAATGGAAAAGATTCTTTTAGAGTTTGAGGAGTGAGTGGATATAAGAAAAGATAAGTAGGTTTGCTTAGCTAAGTGAAGACCAGAGTTGTAAGAGTAAAGAAAGAACTTATAGTGCATGAAATCAGGTTCAGAGCAGGATTTCCTCCAGGCACGTTCAGCAGTGCGGAAGTATTTTTGCAGGTGGCGTGTTTGCTGGGTGCCAGAGCTGGAGTTGATGACATGGGGCTTTGTAAAGTTGTGGAGGAGGGAGAGTGTCAAGTGCACAGAAGAAAGTATTGTTATAGTGGGTTGTAGCAAGGTCAGGGCAGGATATTGTGGAAGTATGGGGGAGGTGTGTTTGAATAAGGTTGGAGAGTTGGGGAGGGTCCACAAGGTGCAGATTTCTACAGGTGTGGGGGCGAGAAGTAGGTTTAGCCTGTATATTAAGATTAAAGGTGAGCAGATGGTGGTCTGAGATGGAAAATGGGCAACAGGGCACATCAGAGAGAAAGCAGAGATAGGAGAATACAAGATCAATAAAGTGTCCATCGTGATAGTTAGGGAATAGGGTGGATTGTGAGAGGCCAAAGGAGTTAGTGATTCAGAGATGTTTAAAGGCAGCAGAGGCTGATGGGTTGTCAATAGGGACATTGAAGTCACCCAGAATTAGAGTAGGTGTATGTAGAGAGAAAGTAAGAAGTGAAGACCACCATTTGTGAGAGCAGCAATGGAAGGTGTGTCAGAGGAAGATAGCCAGGTTTCAGCAATTGCTAAAAGGTTGAAAGCGTTAGAAACAAACAGGTCGTGAACAGTTATAAGTTGTTACAGACAGAGCGAGCATTCCAGAGGGCACAAGAAAAGAAAGGGGATAAGCGTTGTGTGTTAATGGAGATTAGATTGTTAGTATTGCCTGACCTAGAGTCAGGGCATTGGGAGACTGAACGAGAATGTAAAAGTGTGGTGCTTGCTGCAGGGCCAGGGTTAGGAGAGACGTCACCACCAGCAAGCAGTAGTAGCAGTGAGAGTGACAAATGGTGAGAGTGAGACTTGTAGGAGCATGTATGATTAGACCCAGGAGAGTACGATGGGGAAGTGTTTCTAAGAAGACAGGGTAGTTCATGAGAGGACAGCATAGGGGATAAGAGAAGGCAGAGTGAGATATGGATAGTGTGGGTGTTGTTGTTAATATTATAGGGACATGCAGTGAGTTTTAGGAGAAGGGCAGACAGAGAGAGAAGAAAAAACATGGAGAGCATTGTGCAGTTGTAGAGTTAGTAAGTTTTACCTGTTAGTAGGACTGCAGTTTCCTCCCCAGTGAATAACTTTGATATATATATATATATATATATATATATATATATATATATATATATATATATATATATATATATATATATATATATATATATATATATATATATATATATATATGTGTGTGTGTGTGTGTGTGTGTGTGTGTGCGCGCATTTGAGCCCTTTGCAGTGAAGTAGATGAAAACATGAAAAATAATTTTTACGTTTAAGCAATATTCTTATTTAATAAAGGTTTTAACTATGCATCTACTGTAAATATTTCAAATTCCAATGTTCTGCATATAGCAGAATATGTTCTAAGTATTTATAAATAGATATTTATATATATATATCTGTATATATCTATACCTATATATAATCATGTATATAAAAAGTTTTTGTTAAGCTAAATATTTGAACTTGGACAGCATCTGGACCACAGCGCCTCACATGTAGGGGAGTCCATGGGTGATAAAGTCACATCCTGAACAACATCAACAAGAGTAACAAAGCAAATGCTTGGGTGCAAGGATCTGTTGTTTTATGTTTATAGGCCTGATGTATTTTACACTTTGTACTAATTTTACTATATTATTAAATAGTTGTTTGTTTTACCACACAAGGGGCTAGATTAAGAGTGGAGCACACTTACGTGAGTGTGATATTTCTCTCCATTCAATAATTCAGCGCTATGGAATTTGGCGGCGCTATACAAATAAATGATAATAATACCAGCGAGCGTAGGCTTCAATGGGAGCCTAGTTTTCTTGCAGAGACACGGCGAACCACCTAGCGCAGCACAGGGTGCAAATCGCACAGCATTGGGCAACAATAAAAATGAATATATTTCTATATGGTTATATACATATATATTATACATATATATTTATGTGTTTATATGTGTATATACTGTACATATACTGTATATATATATATATATATATATATATTTTTTTTTTTTTTTTTTTTTTCTAACACTCAACATCCCCTCCCTTTAACCCCTTTTTTTTTTTAAATAGATGCTCATATTTTTATTTAATGTTACTCTGTCAATTTTTTTTCTTTAACAAGAGATCTGACCTCTGATTAATGATTCATAGTACAACCATGATAGACATTTTTTGGGTTTCATGTCCCTTTAAGTTATCTGTCATAATAAATTAAACACTCAGGAAAAACATAATCATATAGCAACAGCCTGAATCACTGCCCCAAGAGGAATTACAACACACAATCCACAAAAATGGAAACTGGCTACCAATTAACTGTGCTAAACAGTTGATACCAAGATTGTGGTACTTTCTCAAGTCATAAAAGGTAGACACCATTTTATCTCTAGAAATATATCATTATCTAACAACAATTCAATTGTATATGTATCATGATATCAGATTTATTTGAGAAGCTTTTTGGGGGGTTAACATTATTACTTTCATACCATGATCCCTTGGAATGAGTGATTTAACCTGATTTAACCTTAATCTATATATTACCACAAAATGTAGCATATATTGTGTGTCTTGTTTGCAGAGATATGTATAGGCCTTTGGTATTCATATGGTATATCCTTGTGTGTTCCAACAGCATATTCTATGTTGCATATATTCTCTTTTCTTCTTCTTGATAATGTTAATGGTGGTGTAATAATTATAACTAAGAGCAGGATGTCTTACAGGACTTGTACATTTTTTTCTTTTCAAGTGTAAGATGTTTGTCCTTAATAACTTTTTTTTATCAGATTTGTAAGGATGTGTCTGAATATGAACTGAGTCTCTCTGGACCTTTGGAGACTTTACAGAAATATAATGCCTCAGGGTTTGTTGATTTATACAGAAGCAGAGACATTGGGACAAATCTATTATTATTTATTTTTTAAAAAGGTGACAGATCAAGGCCTGTTTAGACTGGCCTTATATTATTATTTTAGATTGTAATGTACCTATGTTTTGTTGAAAACAACTGTTACACATTGAATAACATAAATATAAAATAAAACACTGGAATTGTAAAGTACAGATGACATCTTGTGTAACTTATAAGACATCTCCTAATATCCCTGAATTATGTCAACACATTACCTAATGTCTCATCATCACACTCACATAACAAGACCCCTGAATTACTATTAGTTACATTGCATATTAATCAAAAATAGTTAGTGACACTCAAATAAAGTATTCTTTCTAGCTGACAGCAAGACAGTCCTAATATAAAAGAGGAATGCTATCATAATATTATAAAAAAAAGTTTTGTTTTCATTCTGTTGAAGTATGTTTTTTTAGACGGAGGCAGTGGCGGAACTACAGTGGGTGCAGAGGTCGCAACTGCAACCGGGCCCCCCCAAGGGTGGGGGGTCAGCTTAAAACAAAACAAAACATTTTTTTTTCAATAATAAACGTTGACCTACCACTGCCTGCACTGATATCATGTGAGTGTGACGTTATGCTTCACTAGTGTCTCTGTCTCTGACTACAGGGGTTAGTGTTTCTGTTTTACCCATTGGTGTTTATATGTATGTGTGTATGTGTGTATGTGTGTATGTGACTGCGTGTTTATTTATGCATGTGTGTGTGTGTGTGTGTGTGTATGTTTGTGGAACCAGCAAATTACAGACCTTGTCACTACAGCATGGGGTGCGGGGGGTAAACAGCATCACTATACAGTACCAATATATACAGTACAGGGGGTTGGACCATGTCACAGACTACTGTGGTCACTTTATAAAGCACTGGGACGGGTAGGGTCAGGCTAGCCATCTCACTGGCAGATTACAGACTGTGTCACTAACTCACTATCTACAGTACTGGTCGGTTAAACAATGTAACTATATACAATAATAAGGGGTCAGACCATCTCACAGACTGTGGCACAGGGTACCTCCTTCTGCAGACGTGTAATCTGATTCACTTTTTTTTTCTTTGTTAAATGTAAAAAAAAAAAAACAGATATGTATCAAATTCACATTTTTAGGGGGGGGGGCTTCTTCGATTCTTGCACCTGGGCCCTGTGGTTTCTAGTTACGCCTCAGGAGGAAATACTATTTTAAAAATAATAGATGTGACCTAAAAATAAATGTGTTCTGCTAAACTCTATTTTATTTTCCTTATTATTGAAAGTATGTGGATAAATGGATTGTTTTCTCTCCCAGTGCTGCCATAACAGCACAGCATAAATATATCACTGTTTTTTAAACAGCTGCAGTTTCCATTTCTTTTCAAGGACTTGATGCTGCTGCCAATAACCATATGCAAAGTTGATGTATATTTAGTCTCCCATTATTTCTAATATGTCAGCATTCTATAAATCTGCTTCAGTGTTTTAAGTACAAAGAAAAGTAGCTTATAAATAAGCAGATCCTAGGGGTCGATTTATGAAAGCCTTTGGTAGGCTCCACACACCTTACGACTGCAGGTTCTCACAAGAGAACCTGCAGTCCATATTTAACAAGTAGCTGTCATCAGACCGATGCTTTCCTAACCTTTCGGCACCTCTTATTTGGCAAATTTCAATCTCCCCGTCTCGTCTGACCAGGGAAATTGACAGCTCCTGCCCGTGCATGATTGGCTATGTGCAGGCAGGGGGTGGGATTGCACACGAGCGGAAAATTGTGCTTGTGTGCAATGCTGAATTTCTGCAGCTGAATTCAGCCCGCTGGAGGCGAGCAGTGGCAGACAGGGGCGCAAATGTGTAGCACTTATTGGACAGTAGAAAAGCAACATACTGATTGTTTTTAACTACGTACACAGTTATTAGTGAAGCATGTTAGATGCTATTTTTATGCCTTGTTTAGAGAAGCTTCCTGTGTTTACTTGATTCTCTTATCTCATAACTACTCCCATCCCCTCTCCTTTATCTCAAAGACTCTGAAAGATGCTGACATATACTTCTAAATATTTACAACTATTTTCTTACATACAATATTTTATATTTAATTGATCATGTTATATATAAAAACATAAGACATAGGGCATATGTATCAAGTTTTGAATGGAGCTTGATGCCCCGTTTTTCTGGTGAGCCTGCAGGCTCGCCAGAAACAGCAGTTATGAAGCAGCGGTCACAAACCATAACCTGTCCGCCTTCTCTGAGCAGGCGGCCAGACATCGCCGGAAATCAACCCGTTCGAGTACGATCGGGTTGATTGCCCCCCCCCCGCTGGCGGCCTATTGGCCGAGTCTGCAGGGGGCGGCGTTGCACCAGCTGTGAGCTGCTGGTGCAATGCTGAATACGGTGACCGTATTGCTCGTATTCAGCGAGGTCTGCCGGACCTGATCCGCACTGTCGGATCAGGTCCAACAAACCTTTATACAAATGTCCCATACTATAAACTAACTTGCTCTAGACTCTACCTTTTCTGCTATCTACATTTAATTCTATATTTCCTAGAGAGGAAAAAAAAACAATCTATAACTGTGTGGTACATTTTCTCTCATTTAATCCCTTGCTCGAATTTCCCATCACGTGTACTCACCTCTTTCTAAAATACAGAGACCACATTCAGAAAAAGCCACAATGACTTATTTTTAAAGGGATACTCATTCAAATTAAAACTTTCATGATTCAGATAGAGCATGCAATTTTAATCAACTTTACAATTTGCTTCCATTAACAAAATGTGCACAGTCCTTTTATATTTACAATTTTTGAGTCATTGAGTCCTATTTATCAAATGTCTGTCTGACCTGATCCGACAGTGCAGATCAGGTCCGACAGACATCGCTGCATGAGGAGAGCAATACAATCGTCCACCAGCAGGGGGGTGTCAATCAACCCGATCGTACTCGATCGGGTTGAATTGTGGCGATCTCTGTCCGCCTCATCAGAGCAGGCGGACAGGGTTATAGAGCAGCGGTCTTTAGACCATTACTTCATAACTGCTATTTCTAGAGAGTCTGAAGACTCGCCAGAAACACGGGCCCTCAAGCTCCATTCAGAGCTTGATAAATAGGCCTCATTGGCTCCTACTGAACATGTGCTAGAATTGACAGAATATATGTATATGCATTTGTGATTGGCTGATAGCTGTCACATAATACAGGAGGAATTGAAAAAGACATAACTTTCAAATGTGTCATAAAAAATCTACTACTCATTTGAAGTTCAGACAGAGAGGCATATATAACAATGTGAAAGCAGACATGATACAAAGTCTTTAGACCGCTGCTTCATAACTTCTTGATAACTACGGAGCTTGATAAATATGCCCCTAAGTGCTATTGCATTCTCTTGTTGTCATGTATTTGTTGATTAAGCAAATCTACTGTTTTTACTGGTCCTTTAATATAAACTAAGAAGACTTTTCCAATTAATTCATTGACATTCACTCTCATTCCTTACATACATTCTGTTATGGGAAATACATATTTTTAGTTTCAGTCCACATCCTTATAGTTCCTTCCATCACATTTATATGGCCACTTACCTCACTTAACTAACTATCCTCTGTCTGGATTTAGTATAGTACATCCTAGGAACTAAATATGCAAAGTGCAGTGCTAGAATTACAACTACTCACACTAGATTTCCTGCTTTGAAGATTCTTTGTAATTTTTTTCTAACAGTAATTAAATAATACAAATTCAGGCATTCAATGTCCAAGGAAGTGACCAATAGACAGTGTTCTAATTGATATACTCCTATATTAACCATCACTAACTACCACATTCCAATCTACACTCAGTCATGAGCAGTGTTACCCAAGTCATCCTTCTCAAATATCTCAAATACCATTAATAACTAACTTTCCTATTCTGTCAGCTGGTTACCACTGGAATATAGCATTATATTGATATTACCACCCTGTATGGTACTCAACAATTTAGCCATTTCACCCCTCATGCATTTCTGAATTATGCAGATGTTTTTAAATATATTGTTTTGTTAACCACCTATTTCTTTACCATTCTAAAGATTATCTTACCATTTCATCTAAATGTAGCATGTTCTCTAGTACTGCAGTCCTTAGTTAAATATCCATTTAAATTCACAGTGAAGCATAATAAACTTATTTAACCCTAATTTAGCATTAACCTAATAAAAAAAAATCTAAATCTAAATGATATATTTTTAAATTAAATCTAAAATAGAACAATGTGCTCTTTAATAGAGGAACACAATATTAGGAACTAAAATATGAAAATGTGATGCTATGATGCTAAATATCATGTTGAATATATCAAAATATTGATGCCCTCATTTTAGCCTTTATTTTATGGTGCTAAATATAACATTTTAATATTGTGAAGTCAAAAAGTATTCATGATGTTCTAATGCTAAGGGCTAGATTACAAGTGGAGTGCAAACGATTTTGCGAGGGTTTTCGTGATTGTTTGCAGTCCTTTTAAATTGTGCTTATATTACAAGTTGAATAAAAGAGATTGCGCTAGAATCCTTACCGTGATTTCAGAGCGGTGGATTTGAAAAATGAAAAAGTTGCAGAAAACACTTGAAAAATATATTAGAAAGTATACTTACACTCATAATAACACTGTCTAATACAAATTATTTTCAAAAAATATTGCACACAAAAATTATAAGGGCTCAAAGATATGAGATCTCGGCTGTTAGAAGAAAAAAAAGCCGCCAAAAGGACTTTAACATTGAGATACAAACAGATACATTGCTAAAGATGTATTTGTATGAATATATATTTTTATTATTATTTATTTATAAAGCGCCAACAGATTCCGCAGCGCTGTCCATGGGTACAAAGATAAAAAGTACAGTACAATACAATATAAGACACCGGAAAAAAATTAAACAAACAAATTTTTAACAGGGGGTATTAAAGACCCTGTTCCTGTGAGAATATAGATGGGTAGGAGGGTGAGAAACAGGAGGCGGGGACTGCAAAGGTGATAATGATGTTAGTGTGGAGTTAGAAGAGGGCAACTATTAGGCAAGTGGAATTCATTTGTTATTGATTTGATGATAGACTTACCTGAACAAATAGGTCTTTAGGGAGCATTTAAAAAGAGAGGTTAGGGGAAAGTCTGACTGCTCGAGGAAGTGCATTCCAAAGGGTTGGTACCTCACGAGAGATGTCCTGTAGTCTAGCATGGGAGGAGGTGATGGTAGAAGATACAAGGAGCAGGTCATTGCTTGATCTTAGGGGGCAGGGTGGAGTATATTTGTGGATGAGTGTGGACAGGTGGGGGGGTTTAATTGGTAAGGGCTTTGTAGGTCAGGGTTAGCATTTTTAATTTAATTCTGCTGTGAATGGGGAGTCAGTGAAAGGACTCGCAGAGAGGTGCAGCTGATACAGTACTTCAAGAGATGTGGATTAGTCTAGCAAAGGCATTTATGATGGATTGAAGGGGAGAGGCAGGAGAGAGCAAAGCCAGTTAGTAAATTATTACAGTAGTCAAGATGAGAAATTACTAGGGAGTGGATTAGCTGTTTAGTAGTTTCAGTACTCAGAAACTGACAAATTTTGGAGATATTGTGTAGGTGGTTGCAACAGGATGAAGAGAGCATGTGGATGTGGGGTATGAAGGACAGATTATAATCAATTGTAACTCCTAGGCAACAGACTTGGGGTGATGGGGAGATAGTGGTGTCGCCAACAGTGATAGTTAGAAACTGAAGTAGAATTAGAGGAGGGATTAGAAGGAGCTCAGTCTTGGACATGTTGATTGTTAGGTGGTGAGAGACCATCCAGGAAGAAATGCCAGATAAACAGTCGCTGATGTGAGAATTGACAGATGGAGAGATTGCAAGGGTGGATAAGTAGATCTGAGTATCATCTGCATAGAGGTGATAGTTGAAGCCATAGCTACTGATAAGTTTACCCAGTGAGGAAGAGAAGAGTAGAGGACCCAGAACAGAGCCTTGAGGTACTCCAACAGACAAATTAAAATAGGATGAGGAGTCGCCAGGAAATGAGACAGAAAAGGACCTATTAGATAGGTAAGAGTGGATCCAGGAGAGGGCAGTGTCACTAAGTCCAAGGGGGCTGAGAGTCCGTAGGACAAAGGGATGGTCAATGGCTAAATGTAGCCACCAATAAGCAAGCACTATCCAGGTGCGGAACCAAAAATGTCTGGCTCCTAAGCTTTACATTCCTGCTTTTAAAATAAAGCTACCAAGAGAACTAATAAAAATTGATAACAGGATTAAATTAGAAAGTTGCTTAAAACTCCATGTACTATCTGAATCATGAAAGAAAAAAAAATTGGTTTAGTATCCCTTTAAATTTAATTTAAGCTGATAACATGTAGGTTCAACTGATGGATGAGCAATGGCTTCTTGTCTCCAGTGGAACACAGGGAACCACTTTTGTTCTTCTTTTTCACTGAAAGAGTTAATGTGAACTGTTCCTTTTATTGGATTGCAATGTGATAAGCATTTATATATATTATTAACAATTTATGAAAATTAATAAAAGAAAAACATTAACAAAAAACAAAAAATAAAACTCAGCTTAGCTAAGGGATACTTTCAAAGGTCTCTGCATATGTGCCATTTTCAGTGACAAAGGAAGGGTCACTCAATGTTTTAATGTTAGAACTTTAAAAAGTGTAATGCAGGCCATAGTTTCCTATCATATACTACTTTGTTGTCTCCTAACATTTAATCTATTTTCAAGTTTGAAAATGCAAACAATACAGAAGCATAACAACGAGTAAAGTATTGTTCAGTGACAGGAATATAATAGAGTTAAATATACTTTTTTTTAATTGCATGTCTTTGAAAAAAGAACAATAGCTGCTTTAATAGCGCTCTTAGTAGGACACAATTGTGTAGCTGTAGACTTTTATAATGATTATTCCATGAATTACTCTGCTTCCTGTTCATTTTAGATTACTAGGATATCATATATGTCTTACTGCAGTCTCATTATGTTTAATACAAGGCTTTACTATCAGATACACAATAGCAAAATAAAAGATAAATAAAAAAAGCACATCATCCTGTTTAGCATGTATATGTCATGTCTGTGTGTTTGAAAAATTAAATTTTAAAAACAATAGCTTGTTTGATTCAATACACAATATTAACTATATGTGTGTGTGTGTATATATATATATATATATATATATATATATATGCAGGGAGTGCAGAATTATTAGGCAAGTTGTATTTTTGAGGATTCCTTTTATTATTGAACAACAGCCATGTTCTCAATGAACCCAAAAAACTCATTAATATCAAAGCTGAATAGTTTTGGAAGTAGTTTTTAGTTTGTTTTTAGTTATAGCTATTTTAGGGGGATATCTGTGTGTGCAGGTGACTATTACTGTGTATAATTATTAGGCAACTTAACAAAAAACAAATATATACCCATTTCAATTATTTATTTTTACCAGTGAAACCAATATAACATCTCAACATTCACAAATATACATTTCTAACATTCAAAAACAAAACAAAAACAAATCAGTGACCAATATAGCCACCTTTCTTTGCAAGGACACTCAAAAGCCTGCCATCCATGGATTCTGTCAGTGTTTTGATCTGTTCACCATCAACATTGCGTGCAGCAGCAACCACAGCCTCTCAGACACTGTTCAGAGAGGTGTACTGTTTTCCCTCCTTGTAAATCTCACATTTGATGATGGACCACAGGTTCTCAATGGGGTTCAGATCAGGTGAACAAGGAGGCCATGTCATTAGATTTTCTTCTTTTATACCCTTTTTTTGCCAGCCACGCTGTGGAGTACTTGGACGCGTGTGATGGAGCATTGTCCTGCATGAAAATCATGTTTTTCTTGAAGGATGCAGACTTCTTCCTGTACCACTGCTTGAAGAAGGTGTCTTCCAGAAACTGGCAGTAGGACTGGGAGTTGAGCTTGACTCCATCCTCAACCCGAAATGGCCCCACAAGCTCATCTTTGATGATACCAGCCCAAACCAGTACTCCACCTCCACCTTGCTGGCGTCTGAGTCGGACTGGAGCTCTCTGCCCTTTACCAATCCAGCCACGGGCCCATCCATCTGGCCCATCAAGACTCACTCTCATTTCATCAGTCCATAAAACCTTAGAAAAATCAGTCTTGAGATATTTCTTGGCCCAGTCTTGACGTTTCAGCTTGTGTGTCTTGTTCAGTGGTGGTCGTCTTTCAGCCTTTCTTACCTTGGCCATGTCTCTGAGTATTGCACACCTTGTGCTTTTGGGCACTCCAGTGATGTTGCAGCTCTGAAATATGGCCAAATTGGTGGCAAGTGGCATCTTGGCAGCTGCACGCTTGACTTTTCTCAGTTCATGGGCAGTTATTTTGCGCCTTGGTTTTTCCACACGCTTCTTGCGACCCTGTTGACTATTTTGAATGAAACGCTTGATTGTTCGATGATCATGCTTCAGAAGCTTTGCAATTTTAAGAGTGCTGCATCCCTCTGCAAGATATCTCACTATTTTTTACTTTTCTGAGCCTGTCAAGTCCTTCTTTTGACCTATTTTGCCAGAGGAAAGGAAGTTGCCTAATAATTATGCACACCTGATATAGGGTGTTGATGTCATTAGACCACACCCCTTCTCATTACAGAGATGCACATCACCTAATATGCTTAATTGGTAGTAGGCTTTCGAGCCTATACAGCTTGGAGTAAGACAACATGCATAAAGAGGATGATGTGGTCAAAATACTCATTTGCCTAATAATTCTGCACTCCCTGTATATATATATATATATATATATATATATATATATATATATATATATATATATATATATATATATGGGAAAATATATATTCATTTGACAGTTAAGAATGATAGGATGTTTCCTTTTGTCATACAATGCTGTATAATTCCCTATTGATCTTCTTTCTTTTTTCCCTAGAGGAAGACTGCAAGTAAACATTTTTCAGAAAGGAATGTAACTAGAAACCTCTATCTCATGGGACACCTTTTTCATATTAACTAATCCAATACTTGAGTTTAATGTTGAGTTTGCCCATCCTGGATCCTGGGCTAATCTGATAAGGTAACCAGTATCTTAAAGGGACAGTATACACAAATTGTCATATAACTGTATGTGACAGACACTGCTATAAAAAAGAATATGCACAGATACTGATCTAAAAATCCAGTATAAAACATTTTAAAAACTTACTTAGAAGCTCACAGGTTAGCACTGTTGATGACGTTAGGCTGGGATACCCACTGAAAGGGGCTGGGAAAATAAAACTCCCCCTCCCCCCTCCCTGCATATGAAAAGACAGATTACACAAACATTAGCAAACAGTCATTTGTAAGCACATGTATACATATGATACTTTGGGGCTTGATCAGGAGTCCCAAAATCTTCACAATGTTATTAAAAAAATAAGCAAAACAATACGTTGTTACAAAAACACTCCAAGATGGGCTATATAAATGGCTCATCTACAAAACATTTATGTTAAGAAAAATCTAGTGTACAATGTCCCTTTAAATAGAAGGCAATAGCTTCTTTTGGAAAGAGGAGGAAGATGTCTTGTTTCATTGGATAAATATTTCCTTGCTACCCCCCTTCCAGAGAAGACAGCACAAGGAAGCAGATATACAGCTGACATATTATTATTCATTATTATTATCTATAATTAAGTAATTTGTATTAAAGTTGAGCAAGTACATACAGCATTTCAAGCTTCACAAGATTACATCAAAGTATGATAGAGTACAATATCAATATACCATGAAGCATATAAATATCAACCATTTATTGAAGGAGAAGGTTATAGGGAGGGAGAGGGATAAAGGGAGGGGGTCCTGCACAACAGTTAGGTACATCTGTTATTAAGTTATATAATATAGGACAACAGCAGGTGATACAATTATTAAAACAAATTCAATTATTTCCTGTTTACCAGATACAATTTGACTAGTTGTTGTAACACATTAATCATGTTTGAGGTCTTTGCTCTCAAATAAAAATGATGTCAAGAATGAAATCTCGTTTTCCTGAATAGCAATAATGCATTTTCTCTAATGCTAGGGTATGGTTCATTTCTGAAATCCACTGTGTATATGTGGGGGTTGTTTCTGTTTCCATAACCTCAGGATCAATCTTTTAGCACTAGTTAACATCATGTTCATTAGTTTTCTTTGATATAAACATTCTAGCTGTGGGGTTTGATTGAGTAGGATGATGGCAGGGGTAAGATGGATACTAGTATTGAGTGTTAAATTGATACATTTTTCTATCTGGGACCAATATGTACATAGTTTCGAGCAGAACCACCAAAAGTGGGAGTGAGTGCCTATGTCCCCACATCTTCTCCAGCAGCTTGAGGTGGCCCCTGGGAAGATGGATCTTATTCTCTGGGGTGTAAGATACAATCTGGCTATAATCTTATAATTGAGTTCAGTAGTAGTGAAATAGATGAGTGGTGTGTTATCCTAAAGCTTTTGCCTCCATTCCTCATCAGTGATTTGGCATTGGAGCTCAGATTCCCAGTTTGCAAGATATTTTGATCTGACATTCAAGAAGGAGCCTCTAAGAATTTTATATGCAATTGAGAGGTGGGACTTCTTTATGTTAGTGGTAAGACAGATATGTTCAAATGGGGTGAGGGATCTGATGATGTCTTTCTTATAAGGTCCTGAATTGATGGCGTGATGGGTTTGGAGATATACATACCACTTATGAAAAGGGGGACCTAGTGTATCATTTAGTACAGTTGTTTCTTTAATTTGTGACGTATCTGTTAACAAGAATATAGGGAGATTTTTATATGCAGGATTGTTGCTAGGACTTTGTTTAAAGAAGAGTTGATTGTTTAATAGTGGGGTAAGGGGTGAGATAGGTGTCAAAAGTACATTTGGCTTTGAAATAAGTGTATCTCAAATTTCCAACGTGGCCTTAATGTTATCAGTGATATTATCTGGTCTGGTTGTCCTGGGGAGCCAGCATAAGTCTTGTAGGCTATGTACATTGGAGATGATAGTGTCAACTTGCACCCAGAGTTTGGAGGAAGAAGCATGGTTACAAGCTATGATACGAGTTAGGTGTTATTAGATTTACTATAGATAATTTTGTAAGTTAGGCATATTTAGATCACCGTCCTCTTTACTTAAGTATAATGTCTGTCTATTGATTCTAGGAGGGATATTTATCAAGCCATCAACCGCAAATACGCTGGAATTCCACAGCATAATTGTGGCGAGCCTGATTCGACCTAGTTATCAAAGCCTACAGACCCGCAAAAGTTGAAATTTGTGACATAACATACGATCCGCCAGTCTCAATCCGACACAGATTGATGCTTACGTCATTACAGATGTTCCAAATATACATTCGGCACTATCTGACAACTTTTGCAAGTTATCAAATTTCAGGTACGCTCGCTATTCCGACCCAGCGTACCTGGTTTTCAATCCACCACCCTGGAGGCCGCGGATGCCATAGGAATCAATGGGAGTCTGAAAGCAGCGAAAGCTTATGTTCGATGCTGCCAGACATCCCATTGATTTCTATTGTAGAATAAAAGTTACGTTTACACCTAACACCCTAACATAAGTCCCAAGTCTAAACACCCTTAATCCGCCTCCTTGACATCGCCAAAACCTACATAATATTATTAACCTCTATCCCGCCGCTCCCGGACCCCACCGGAACTAAATAAATATATTAACCCCTATCCTGCCGCTCCCCGACACCGCCACAACTAAATAAAAGTATTAAACCCTATCCCGCCGCTCCCGGAGCCCACCGCAACTAAATAAATATATTAACTCCTATCCGTCCGCTCCCGGAGCCCACCACTACTCTAATAAAGTTATTAACCGCTATCCCGCCGCTCCCGGAGCCCTCCACAACTAAAATGTATTAACCCCTAAACCCCTGGCCTCCCACATCACTACCACTTACTAAACCTATTAACCCCTAAACCACCAGCCCCCCACATTGCCATAAACTAAATTAAGCTATTAACCCCTAAACCTAACAACCCGCTAACTTTACATTAAATATTAACTCTTCCCTATCTTATAATAAATTAAACTTACCTTAAGAATTAAAATAAACTATATTAAACTACTAATTAACCTACCCTAACTATTATACTAAAATTACATTAAACTAACAATTAAATTAACTATATTACATATTTTAAAACCTAACCCTACTCAAGTTATTTAAATCTACAATAAAGAATTACTAAGTTACAAAAAAATAACAAGTTACACAAAATAAAAAACACTAAGGGGGCTACTTATCAAGCCGTCTACTTTTCTGGCTTCGCCGGCCCAATACGTCCGCCTAAGCTCGCCTACCTTCGCCGCCGCGGACCTTGAATACGTTCGCCTAAGTTATCAAATAAAGCTGTCAAAAAGCCGCGGGGCGATGAGCAGCGGACTGTGACAGTTATCACTCATCCGATCTCGCTGCCCTTCGGCTTTTTCCCAGCTTTATTGCTAGCCTGTCACTAAGCACTCACACTAAACTACACTGTTCTACCCCCTATACCGGCGCCCCCGGAGGCCCCCGCAACTAAATAAAGTTACTAACCCCTAAACCGCCGCTCCTAGACCCCGCCGCAAGTCTTATAAATGTATTAACCCCTAAACCGCCGCTCCCGGACACCGCTGCCACCTACATTATACCTAGTAACCCCTATCCTGCCCCCCTATACCGTCGCCCTCTATTATAAAATTATTAACCCCTATCCTGCTGATCCCGCACCTCTCCGCAACTAAATAAATAGTTTAACCCCTAAACCGCCGCTCCATGAACCCGCCGCAACCTATAATAAATTTATTAACCCCTATCCTGCCCCCCACTACGCCGCCGCCACTGTAATAAAATGATTAACCCCTAAACCTAAGTCTAACCCTAACCATAACGCCCCCCTAACTTAAATATTAATTAAATAAATCTAAATAAATTAACTCTTATTAACTAAATGAATCCTATTTAAAACTAAATACTTACCTTTAAAATAAACCCTAATATAGCTACAATATAAATAATAATTATATTCTAGCTATCTTAGGATTTATTTTTATTTTACAGGTACCTTTCAATTTATTTTAACCATGTACAATAACTATTAAATAGTTATTAACTATTTAATAGCTTACCTAGCTAAAATAAAGAGAAATGTACCTGTGAAATAAATCCTAACCTAAGTTACAATTACACCTAACGCTACACTATACTTTAATAAATTATTCCTATTTAAAAATAAATACTTACCTGTAAAATAAACCCTAAGATAGCTACAATGTAATTAATAATTATATTATAGCTATCTTAGGATTTATATTTATTTTACAGGTAACTTTGTATTTATTTTAGCTAGTTAGAATAGTTATTAAATAGTTATTAACTATTTAATAACTACCTAGCTAAAAGAAATACAAAATTACCTGTAAAATAAATCCTAACTTAAGTTACAATTAAACCTACTACTACACTATCATTAAATTAACTAAATAAACTACCTACAAATAACTACAATTAAATACAATTACATAAACTAACTAAAGTACAAAAAATAAAAAAAGCTAAGTTACAAAAAATAAAAAATTAAGTTACAAACATGTTAAAAATATTACAACAATTTTAAGCTACTTACACCTAATCTAAGCCCCCTAATAAAATAACAAACCCCCCCAAAATAAAAAAAAGCCCTACCCTATTCTAAATTACATAAATTTCAAAGCTCTTTTACCTTACCAGCCCTTAAAAGGGCCATTTGTGGGGGCATGCCCCAAAAAGTTCAGCTCTTTTGCCTGTAAAATAAAAATACAACCCCCCCCCCAACATTAAAACCCACCACCCACATACCCCTAATCTAACCCAAACCCCCCTTACAAAAACCTAACACTAATCCCCTGAAGATCATCCTACCTTGAGTCGTCTTCACTCAGCCGAGCCACCGATGGAACTGAAGAGGACAATCAGATTGTTCCGATCAGCCAATAGAATGCGAGCTCAATCTGATTGGCTGATTGGATCAGCCAATCGGATTGAACTTGAATCTGATTGGCTGATTCCATCAGCCAATCAGATTTTCCTACCTTAATTCCGATTGGCTGATAGAATCCTATCAGCCAATCGGAATTGAGGGGACGCCATCTTGGATGACGTCCCTTAAAGGAGCCGTCATTCGTCGTAGTCCGTCGGTGAAGAAGGTGGTTCCGCGTCGGCGGAAGGAAGATTGAAGACCCGGCTTGGAAGATGACTTCGCCCGGATAGAAGACCTCTTCAGCGCCTCTTTGAAGATGACATCGGCCGGATCGAAGACTTCTTCAGCGCCGCCTGGATGATGACTTCATCGGATGGAAGATTTCTTCAGCGCCGCTTGGAGGATTAACTTCTTCCGCTCCGGATGTCCTCTTCAGTTCCATCGGTGGCTCGGCTGAGTGAAGACGACTCAAGGTAGGATGATCTTCAGGGGATTAGTGTTAGGTTTTTGTAAGGGGGGTTTAGGTTAGATTAGGGGTATGTGGGTGGTGGGTTTTAATGTTGGGGGGGGGGTTGTATTTTTATTTTACAGGCAAAAGAGCTGAACTTTGGGGCATGCCCCCACAAATGGCCCTTTTAAGGGCTGGTAAGGTAAAAGAGCTTTGAAATTTATGTAATTTAGAATAGGGTAGGGCTTTTTTTTATTTTGGGGGGGTTTGTTATTTTATTAGGGGGCTTAGATTAGGTGTAAG
Source organism: Bombina bombina (assembly GCF_027579735.1). Lineage (NCBI taxonomy): Eukaryota > Metazoa > Chordata > Amphibia > Anura > Bombinatoridae > Bombina > Bombina bombina. Next base: position 487,774,977 of record NC_069502.1, on the reverse strand, counting down.
TAGCTTAAAATTGTTGTAATATTTTTAACATGTTTGTAACTTAATTTTTTATTTTTTGTAACTTAGCTTTTTTTATTTTTTGTACTTTAGTTAGTTTATGTAATTGTATTTCATTGTAGTTCTTTGTAGGTAGTTTATTTAGTTAATTTAATGATAGTGTAGTATTAGGTTTAATTGTAACTTAAGTTAGGATTTATTTTACAGGTAATTTTGTATTTCTTTTAGCTAGGTAGTTATTAAATAGTTAATAACTATTTAATAACTATTCTAACTAGCTAAAATAAATACAAAGTTACCTGTAAAATAAATATAAATCCTAAGATAGCTATAATATAATTATTAATTACATTGTAGCTATCTTAGGGTTTATTTTACAGGTAAGTATTTATTTTTAAATAGGAATAATTTATTAAAGTATAGTGTAGTGTTAGGTGTAATTGTAACTTAGGTTAGGATTTATTTCACTGGTACATTTCTCTTTATTTTAGCTAGGTAAGCTATTAAATAGTTAATAACTATTTAATAGCTATTGTACATGGTTAAAATAAATTGAAAGGTACCTGTAAAATAAAAATAAATCCTAAGATAGCTAGAATATAATTATTATTTATATTGTAGCTATATTAGGGTTTATTTTAAAGGTAAGTATTTAGTTTTAAATAGGATTCATTTAGTTAATAAGAGTTAATTTATTTAGATTTATTTAATTAATATTTAAGTTAGGGGGCGTTAGGGTTAGGGTTAGGTTTAGGGGTTAATCATTTTATTACAGTGGCGGCGGCGTAGTGGGGGGCAGGATAGGGGTTAATAAATTTATTATAGGTGGCGACGGTGTAGGGGGGGCAGATTAGGGGTTAATAAATGTATTATAGGTGGCGACGGTGTAGGGGGGGCAGGATAGGGGTTAATACATTTAATATAGGTTGCGGCGGGTTCAGGGAGCGGCGGGTTAGGGGTTAATACATTTATTATAGTTGCGGTGGGCTCCGGGAGCGGCGGTTTAGGGGTTAATATGTATAGAGTAGCTTGCGGTGGGCTCCGGGAGCGGCGGTTTAGGGGGTAATAACTTTATTTAGTTGCGGCGGTGTAGGGGGGGTCAGATTAGTGGTGTTTAGACTCGGGGTACATGTTAGGGTGTTAGGTGTAGACAGCTCCCATAGAAATCAATGGGATGTCTGTCAGCAGCGAACTTGTACTTTCGCTATGGTCAGACTCCCATTGATTCCTATGGGATCCGCCGCCTCCAGGCTGGCGCTTTGAAAACCAGGTACGCTGGGCCTTAAAAGTGCCGAGCGTACCTGCTAGTTTTTTGATAGCTAGCAAAAGTAGTGAGAATGTGCCGCACTTGTGTGCGGAACATCTGGAGTGACGTAAGAATCGATCTGTGTCGGACTGAGTCCGGCGGATCGAAGCTGACGTCACAAAATTCTACTTTTGCCGGTCTCGAGCCTTTGATAACTAAGGCGTATCAGCCTCGCCACAAATACGCTGCGGAATACGCAGCGTATTTGAGGTTGACGGCTTGATAACTACCCCCCATGGTTAAACAAAATAAAAAACACTAAGTTACACAAAATTAAAAAATAAATTATCAAATATTTAAACTTATTACACCTAATCTAATAGCCCTATCAAAATAAAAAGCCCCCTAAAATAAAAAAACCCTAGCCTACAATAAACTACCAATGGCCCTTCAAAGGGCCTTTTGCGGGGCATTGCCCCAAAGAAATCAGCTCTTTTACCTGTAAAATAAAATACAAACACCCCCCAACAGTAAAACCCACCACCCACACAACTAAACCCCTCAAATAAAAACCTATCTAAAAAAACCTAAGCTCTCCATTGCACTGAAAAGTGCATTTGGATGGGCATTGCCCTTATAATGACATTTAGCTCTTTTTTCAGCCCAAAGTCCCTAATCTAAAATTAAAACCCACCCAATAAACCCTTAAAAAAAAACTAACACTAACCCCCGAAGATCCACTTACAGTTTTCGAAGACCAGACATCCATCCTCATCCAAGCAGCAGAAGTCCTCAGCAAAGCCAGCAGAAGTCTTCATCCAAGCGGGCCGAAGTCTTCATCCAACCGGATTGAGCTTGCATTCTATTGGCTGATTGGAATAGCCAATAGAATGCAAGCTCAATCCTATTGGCTGATTGGATTGCAACCGCCAATAGGAATTTTTCCACCTTAATTCCTTTTGACTGATAGAATTCTATCAGCCAATCAGAATGTAAGAGACGCCATCTTGGATGAAATCATTTAAAGGAAACTTCATTCTTCAAGAGACGTCGTAAGAAGAGGATTCTCCGTGCTGGATGTCTTGAAGATGGATGAAGATAGAAGATGCCGTCTGGATGAAGTCTTCTGCCCAGTTGGATCAAGACTCCTGCCGGCTTCGCTGAGGACTTAGGCCAGCTTGGATGAGGATGGATGTCTGGTCTTCGAAAACTGTAAGTGGATCTTCGGGGGTTAGTGTTAGTTTTTTTTAAGGGTTTGTTTGTTGGCAATGCCCATCCAAATGCCCTTTTCAGGGCAATGGGGAGCTTAGGTTTTTTAGATAGGTTTTTATTTGGGGGGTTTGTTTTTGTGGGTGGTGGGTTTTACTGTTAGGGGGTGTTTGTATTTTATTTTACAGGTAAAAGAGCTGGTGTCTTTGGGGAAATGCCCCACAAAAGACCCTTTTAAGGGCCATTGGTAGTTTATTGTAGGCTAGGGTTTTTTATTTGGGGGGGCTTTTTTAGTTTGATAGGGCTATTAGATTAGTTGTAATTAGTTTAAATATTTGATAATTTATTTTTTATTTTGTGTAACTTAGTGTTTTTTATTTTGTGTCACTTAGTGTTTTTTATTTTGTGTCACTTAGTAATTTTTTTGTAACTTAGTATTCCTTTATTGCAGATTTAAATAACTTGAGTAGGGTTAGGTTTTTAAATATGTAATATAGTTAATTTAATTTGTAGTTTAATGTAATTTTAGTATAATAGTTAGGGTAGGTTAATTAATAGTTTAATATAGTTTAATGTAATTTTAGTATAATAGTTAGGGTAGGTTAATTAATAGTTTAAAATAGTTTAATGTAATTTTAGTATAATAGTTAGGGTAGGTTAATTAATAGTTTAATATAGTTTATTTTAATTCTACAGGTAAGTTTAAATTTATTATAAGATAGGGATGAGTTAATATTTAATGTGAAGTTAGTGGGTTGTTAGGTTTAGGGGTTAATAGTTAATTTAGTTTATGGCGATATGGGGGGCTGACAGTCTAGGGGTTAATAGGTTTAGTAAGTGGTAGTGATGTGGGAGGCCAGGGGTTTAGGGGTTAATACATTTATTTAGTTGAGGTGGGCTCCGGGAGCAGTGGGAAGGGGGTTAATAACTTTATTAGAGTTGCGGTGGGCTCCAGGAGCAGAGGGATAGGGGTTAATAACTTTATTTGAGTTGCGGCGGGGTCTGGGAGCGGCGGGATAGGGGTTAAACATTTTAGTATAGTGGTGGTGTTTAGTGACAGGGTATAAATAGAGTTGGGGAAAAGCCGAATAACAGCGAGATCGATGACTGTTAGTTAACAACAGTCCGCTGCTCATCGCCCCGTACTTGGTGCGCGGCTTTTTGACAGCCTTTTTTATAAATAAGGAGAGCATATTCAGGTCTGCTGCCGCGATATTAGGCGAGCGTATTGGTGCCGTAGAATGCAGCATAGTTGACGGCTTGATAATTCGGCCTCTTTGTCTCTTGTATGACCAGATAAATTATACTATGTTTTTTTGCTGGTGTGAGAAAGTGTCGTGGGAGGGGTAACCGTTAAGTTTGAAACAAATATAGATATTACTGTGCAATAATCATTTTAATGGTATTGTTGCGGCCCATCCAAGATAGGTGGCCTTGTTTCTACCACGTTTCTAGCAATTTGAATGAGTCTGTTTGGAGTTTTATGTCTTGTGGATTTTCAGGTATATTTACGCCTAAGTATTTAATCATTTTGACGATTGGAAAGGGTGTAGTTCGGGTGATGTTTCCTAATTTATTTGTATCTATATTGATAGGCATTAGCGCTGATTTTCCCATGTTTATTGAGAAGTTGGAAACCTGTTTATACTCTTCTAAGATTCTTATTAATGTGAGTATAGAAGATGTGGGGGATTGCAAAGTAAAAATGATGTCATCTGCAAAAAGCAGACATTTTTAAGTTGTTACCAAATTCAAAACCCTTAATGTCTAAACTGTTTCTTATCTCAACAGCTAAAATTTTAACAGTAATAGCGAAAAACAAAGGGGGCAACGGACAGCCTTTGCAAGTGCCATTTGATACTGGGAAGTATGCAGAGATGGTGTAATTTATTTTGAATTTTTACGCTGGGATTTGTATAGAAGGCCTGTGTTCTAGTTATGAAAGTATTGGAGAATCCGAATTTCGACAGTGCCGACTACATAAATTGCCAGTCAACCCTGTCGAAGGCATTTTCAGCATCAGTAGATAGAAGAACTAATGGCTTGTTTAGTTTTGTGGCTGTGTGGAGGGAGTGTAAAACTCTTATGGTATTGTCTTTAGCCTCCCTGCCCTTGACAAATCCCACTTGATCTTGGTGTATCAATTTTGGGAGAACCATGTTGAGGCGAGAAGACAATATTTTGGCATATGTTTTGATATCTACATTAATAAGAGATATTGGTCTATAATTTTCCACTATATCTTTTAAGTTTGTCTGGTTTTGGGATTACACTAATCAAGGCTTCAAGCAGGGGTTGTGAGAATTAATTTCCATGATCAATTGAATTATAAAAAGTAAGTAAGTATGGGCCAAGTTGAGATTGAAGTATTTAGTAAAATTTTGTTTTAAGTCCATCTGGACCTGAGGCTTTGTCTATTGGGAATGATTTAATAGTCAAAAATATTTCTGTTAGGGTTATTGGTGAGTCTAGGATGCATAAATCTTCTTCATTGATGGTGGGTACGTCTAATGATGCCAAATAAGCATCAATAAGTTTGTCTTTATTATCCTCACAATTAGGTGATAAATAATATAGCAAAGAGTAAAAGAAAACAAAACTATTTGCTATGTCTTCTGATTTAGTGAGAGTTTTGCCAGTTTTATTGGTGATTTTTTGAATGTATGCGAAGTATCTTTGTTTTTTAAGGGATCTTGCCAGCAAACAGCCCGCTTTATTATTTTCTACATAGAGTTTGGTTCTGGTGGTAAGAGCGTGCATGTGGGCATTTTGTGTTCGAAATTTATTTAGGTCATTCATAGCTTGAATTAAATCATCTAATTTTTGGGAGGAGGGTGGATATCTTTTGTGTATGATGTCTAATAGCAATACATTTTTAGTGAGCAGGGAAAGTTGGGAAGATCTGAGTTTGCATAATTTGACCGTGTGTTGTATTAGCAGACTTCTTATATAGCACTTGAAAGCTTCCCAATTATTTGTTATAGATGTGTCAATTGGATTGTTCATTTGGAAATATTCTTCTGTGTTCTTTGTGATTTTATCTAGTGTGTCTTGGTTTGTGAAGATATAATAATTTAATCTCCAATTAATTTATTTCTAGGTTTGGATGACCATTGAAAAAAAGTTATGACCATACTATGGTCAGACCACGATGTGTGGGATATTTTAGAGTATATAAGGTTTGTTAGTGTTGCTTGGTCACAAAATATATAATCTAGTCTGGTATACATACGCTGTGGGTAAGAGAAGAAGGTATAGTCTCTTCTTGAGGTGTAGACCGTTCTCCAAGTGTCAGTTAGAGTTAGGGATTGCAAAGTATTTTATTGTTGTTTATGTGATTGATCCGTGTGTATGATTTTCCGGTGGAAGTGTCTAATGGAAATCTAATAGAAGTTGGGAATCCCCATCTGTAGGGAACCTTCAATTTCCTTAGATGACCAGTCAGTTCAGCAAATTCACGTCTCTTTTGGAGAGTTTGCATGGATAAGTCCTGAATGATCTGAACCTGGGCATCCCGAAACAGAAGAACTTGTTTTTGTCTGGCAAGATTATATATTAATTCCTTTTGTTGAAATTTTTTAAATTGGATGATGACATCTCTAGGTGGTTGGTTATCTAGGGGCTTAGGGGGAAGTGCTCTATGTGCACTGCCCATAAAGATTTCTGGAATAGTGGTGCTGTTGCCTTTATCAAGGTCATTAAGCATGTCCTGTAAATATTTCTGCAGTTCCGGAGGTTGAATAGATTCCAGGACGCCTCTGAATCTCAAGTTACTATGATGAGACCTGTTTTCAAGGTCGTCTATCTTGTCCTCTAAGTCAGTGATGTGTTTGTTCTCGTCTTTCATTTTAAAGGAGAGGTCTGCAATATTCTGGGGCATAACAGCTTCATGTACCTCTAGTGAATCGACTCTAATACTCTAATACTTAGATACGAAATGTCTTTTTTTAAGTCTGCGCATTCCTCTTTTACATGTCTTGACCTGTTCTATCAGCGTTTTCATAGCCTTATATGTGATAGGATGATCTGTTATGCGGTCTGGGGAGGCTGCTGATGACTTACTAGAGGAATCTTCTTGATCACATAAGGATTCTTCTATCGGTTGGCAAGTATTTCAGTCTTTTTTATTTTTGCCTTTGTCTGAGTGTTTAAAAAAGTTATTAACTGCACTTTGTCTACTCTGTGTCTGCTTTTGGGATTTATCCCCTTTAGTGGGTTTCCTCTGAGACATTGTGGAAGATATTAGATTTTTTTAGTGTATTTATTAGTCCGGATTACTGCCTAGGAGTTGTTTATGACCTGTATTATTGAAACAGAGTAGTGTGCAACCCACCCATGTTGTCAGCTGTGCTGCAAGTGACTTCCTGTAAACTGTCCTCTATTCAGCTTTATGGTGATCTGCATCTGAATATACCATTTTATGTAGAAGAATGTCCTATGACTCTTATATTGTATTGTTAAGAGTATAACACTTCAATATGTGTTGACTGGAGTGGTATGCTGAGGCAAGCAAAAGATCTACGGCGCTCACCTGCACCACGTGTGTATCCGGCAACGTTTCTTCAGCGTGCACACGTCAAAGAGAGCCTGTTCCTGTTGGAGGGTGCAGCTGGAAAAGTGTCCCCGTTAGAACGCAAACAAAGTTCCAGTGTGTACAGATTCCACAGCAACTCCTACTCACAGGAAATAAAAAGTCCTTAGTGTAAGATAAAAAACGTTTTCTTTATTGGTGGTGAGTACAGGATAAAACCATAAGGGAGCAAACAGCTCACATCAGCAGGAAAGAGTATCCGGTAGTGCAGGAAACAGCAGACATACTTAGCAGTGAACAAGTGTGGAGATCCCACACGAAACATGTCTGCTGTTTCCTGCACTACCGGATACTCTTTCCTGCTGATGGTTTTATCCTGTACTCACCACCAATAAAGAAAAAGTTTTTTATCTTACACTAAGGACTTTTTATTTCCTGTGAGTAGGAGTTGCTGTGGAATCTGTACACACTGGAACTTTGCGTTCTAACCGGGACAATTTTCCAACTGCACCCTCCAACAGGAACAGGCAACTGAAACCCTCGCATAAAGGGTATTATAACATTGCATGAAAAGCAACATAATAATTTTTAATAATCAGTATTATTTTTTTATGTTTAATATTTCAATTACGAGCATTCAGGTAATTGTGTGATAACACGAAACTGCATTAGACCTAAAGTTCAAAACACAAAGACCAAGATTACAAGTTGTGCACTAAACACTTTGCGTAAATAACGGAAAAATTTAGCGGTACCTCACTTTCCATAGCGCTGCCATTACAAACTAAAGCTTTATAAAAATAAAATATACCAAAAATAAAAACCTAAATTACAAAAATAAAAAATCCTACGCTACGAAAAATAGCAAAGTCTAAAATTACGAAAAATAAAACAAATTCCAAAATAATAAATGAAATTATCAAAAACAAAAAATTAAACCTAATCTAATACCCCTATAAAAACAAAAAGCCACCCCAAAATTAAAACTCCCCCTAATCTAAGAATAAACTACCAATAGCCCTTTAAAGGGTCCTTTGTATGGCATTGCCCTGAAGAAATCAGCTCTTTTACATTAAAAAAATACAAATAACCCCCTAGCAGTAAAAACTAGGGTTGCACCGATACCATTTTTTTAAGACTGAGTACAAGTACCGATACTTGTTTTCAAATACTCGCCGATACCAATTACCGATACTTTTTTTTTTAATGTCATGTGACAGTTAACCAAGCACAATACAGACTAATTATTTTAAGATTCCTTCTTTATAATTATGAAGGACTGTAACTTAAAAGACATTATGAAATAATAAAACAGTTTTATTTGTCATAAAGTTCACAGAACATGTTTATAAATAAAAATATTACAATAAAATATATTAATAATAACAACAAATAACAAATATAAAATCACAACCAACCAAAAGTGCAATACAGTAAAAAATAGAAAAATAGTAAAAATAGAACAGTGCACTGTTTAATCATGGGGAACAACACTATGGGCTAAATTACATTTGACTGGTAAGTTTTACCAATGCTATGCTAAAGTCTATGGAGTTGGAAATGTGAACAAAGCATTGATAAAGCTTACCAATCAAATGTAATCTAAATCTAGTCCTATAATTGCAGGATGAGTGTTCATTGGAATTAACTTAATTTTTGCCATGAGTACTCTTCCTGCAATTATATAAGCTAACCTATGGATGTTCCTCAGAGTACAGTATGTTTTGAACATCATTGTGCAAGATGAGAACTAGCAGTAAAAATTTAGCAATTAGAATAATTTTTCAAAAGTTAGTGGCAAGTTCTTTTTAAGGAACAGAACAGAAGCCTCTCTGCATGTTCAGCTATAAGTCTGTTTTTGCTATCAGTAAGGAGGTTTGACTCTAAGTTGAACAGTCTTTCACTTTCCACACTACTGCATGGGGCAGAAAGATATTTTTGGACCATTTTAGCCAGAGCTGGAAATCTCAGTTTATTAACTGACCAGTACTTCAGGGGTTTGTCTGAACGAGGTACAGTGATCTCTCCTACAATAATACAAATAACAGAAATTTGTATTGGCAGAACAGTAGTAAACAATTTTTAGTTTAGTCTCCACTTCAGATTAAAATGAAATGGGAACATGCAGTTTGAAAAAACGCCACAAGATAGCATATGGGTAGGAAGTGGAGGTATCGGTATAAGTATCGGTGCATTTGCACGAGTACAAGTACTCATGCAAATACTTGGTATCGGTACCGATACCGATACTAGTATCGGTATCGGTGCAACCCTAGTAAAAACCACCACCCACCCAGCCCCCCCATAAGACCTAGCTCTAAAAAAAACTAAGCTACCCATTGCCCCTAACAATCAGCTCTTGGGTGCCTATTAAAAAAAACAAAAAAGCCCTAATCTAAAAAAAAAAAAACACCAAAGAAATATAGGTACTCACCATTCCTGAAGTTTGGCATTGAAGGTCTTCTTCCAGGCAGCTCCATCTTCATTCTTCATCCCTGTGGCGTGGAGCGAAGGAGGCTTAAATCCTATTGGCTGATTTGAACAGCCAATAGGACTTAAGCAGCGCTCATCCTACTGAATGATTTGAATATTTCAGCCAATAGGAATGCAAGGTACCCCAATATAAAATGGGTACCTTGCATTCATTCTTTAGTGTGCGGCAGACAATCGCATGAAGAGGATCCTCCGCGCTGTCTGTGTGGCCGCCGTTCCTGCTCCACACCTCCTTCGCTCCATGCCAAGGGATGATGAAAGAAGATGGCCCCATGCTGGATAGAGCTGCCTGGAAGAAGACCTTCACCGCCAGACTTCAGGAATGATATATCAGGGTTAGTGTTAGGTTTTTTGTTTTTTTTGGGTGGGGGATTTAGATTAGGGCTTTTTTGTTTTTTTAATGGGCACTAAAGAGCTGATGGTCCATACAAATGCCCCTTTAGGGACAATGGGTAGCGTTTTTTTGAGAGTTAGGTCTTTTTTTATTTTGGGTGGCTGGGGGATTTTACTGTTAGGGGGTAATTTGTATTTTTTAATGTAAAAGCTGATTTCTTCAGGGCATTGGGCAATGCCCTACAAAAAGGCCCTTTTAAGGGCTATTGGTAGTTTATATTTAGATACGGGGGTGTTTTTATTATGGGGTGGCTTTTTTGTTTTTATAGTGGTATTAGATTAAGTTTTTTTTTTTTCGATAATTTTGTTTATTATTTTTTGTAATCTTATTTTATTTTTTTTTCGTAATTTTAGACTTTGTTATTTTTTTTAATGTTAGGGGGGTTTCGTAGTGTTAGGATTTTTTTAATTTTGCAATTTAGGTTTTTTATTTTTGGTATAATTTCTCTTTTTAAATAGTAATGTTAGGTATATTTATAGTTTAAGCTTATTTTTTTTTTATTTCACAGGTAAGTTTGTATTTTCTTTAAGGTAGTTATATTGTAAGTTTAATTTAAAGTTGGGGTGTTAGATTTAGAGGTTAATTGTTTCATTTAGTTTGTTGCGATATGGGAGGGTCGGCGGTTTAGGAGTTAATAGGTTTATTTTAGTAGTAGCGATGTGGGGGGCTGTCAGTTTAGGGATTATTAGGTTTATTTAGGGAGTCACAATGTGAGGGGTCAGCGGTTTAGGGGTTAATAGGTTTATTTAGTGTTGGCGATGCAGGGGGCGGTGGATTAGGGGTTAATAGTTTAATTTAGTGTGTTGCAATGTGGATGGGCAGCGGATTAGGGGTTAATACTTTAATTTAGTGTTGACGATATGGGTTCGTGTCGGATAAGGGGTTAATAGGTTTATTATAGTATTTGCGATGCGAGCTGGTGGTTTAGGGGTTAATAGGTAGCTTATGGGTGTTAATGTACTTTGTAACATTTTTTTATGAGTTTTGTGAAACATTTTTTTGTTTTGCAAAATTCATAACTACTGGCTTTTGATTGCGGAATGGGTCATGGTGGTATACAGAGCTGGATTTACAGCCCAGGTGCCTGTAGGCTCCAAAAGTTAAAGCGCCCCCACGTGCTCCCGGTTCAATGATGTATGAACCAATAGATACAGCCTTAAATTTTATAGAATTATGATTTTTTTTACAGCAGCTGTTAATTTTGCCACATAAAATGAAGTCCATTATCTATAACAAAACACTCCAGGCAGTATCCATCTTTGTTTAGGGCAAAGTTATTATCTACTATGGTGAGTGAGGTCAGAACCACAGAGGTGTGCAGAAAATGCATATGGAGCAGAGAGACAGGAGCCCCTAAATGGAAGGTGCCTGTAGCCACATGCCTACTTTGCCTAATGGTAAATCCGGCCCTGGCAGTATAAGCTATAATATCCAATATACAAAGTCACAGAAGCACCACTTGTAATATACAAATCCTTTCTTTATTCCATGTCACAGGAAAACAAAAAGCAGTGAACCAGAACAAAGTTTTGGGTTAAGTATCCTTACTCATGTTCATACAGTGTGATTACCTATACACAGAGTTAAATACCTATAGCCAGGTGTGACAACACCTCTTTAATTAACACCCTCAGGTATAACTTATTATTCTTTATTCTAAACACAGACACCTAGTGGTCAACACCTGTAAATGTTACTAACATTTTATTAAAAAACTTTTTTCTCAAAGAGAATTTTTACAATATAAAACACAATTATACAGAAGTGGAGAAGGCAGTTCTAATACACAGATTACAACAGAAATAATGCATAATTTATAAATGTATTACTTATCCTCTCAAATTTCTCTTAAAGGCAGTCTCTCTATAAAAATACACTCAAATCAATTTCCCTATTCATCCCTTTGGGAATTTGTGACTCTAATTTATTAATCCAAAGTGCTTCTCTCCTTTTAAGAAGAAGTTCCCTATTGCCCCCTCTTTTTGGAATGGGTATATAATCAATAATCTGAAATCTTAACTGTGAGACAGTAAGTCCCTTCTCTACAAAGTGATGTTATACAGGGGCGTTAAGATCACCATTCCTAATGTTAGATTTATGTTGTAGGATTCTGTCCCTGACCCTTTGGGTCGTCTCGCCAATATAAATTATGCCACACGGGCATTTAATCAGATATATCACATAGGTGGCATTACAATTATAATACCCAGTTAGGGGGTGTGAAAAACGATCTCCTTTTATTAAGTTATTGCAATTTGAACAATTAAGGCAGGGGTAACAGGCATTGTTTTTAGAAGTAATAAAACTCTGTTTAGTTTTTACTACCTACATCTGCCCTAATTATGTTATCTCTTAGGCTAGGAAACCTAGTATAGGCAGGCATAGGTGGCTGTCTAAAAGCTTTTTCCTCAGGATTGCATTCACTTAGAATGTGACAATGTTTACGAATAATCCTTTGTATTTTAGGACTAAAGGCATTATATTCTGTGATAAACACCATTCTATCAGGTTCTTTCTTCTTTCTATTCTTCTCTGTATTAACCCTTCTTTTTGGTGTTAGCAATACTTTTTTAGTGACCTAATCTATCATTTTCTGTGGATAACCTTGCTCTACAAATCTAACCCCCATCTCCTTAAGTCTTTACTGTGCCAGAGTGTCATCTCTCACAATCCTTCTCACTCTTAGCATTTGGCTAAATGGAAGTGACTTAATCAATGCAGGGGCATGGGCACTAGTGTAGTGGAGTAGACTGTTTTTTGTCTGTTTTTTTTCCTATACAAATCAGTCTTTAGTACTCCCCCATCCTTATACACTTTGGTATCCAAAAAGTTAATAGATTCCTCACTCCAGGATAGTGTAAATTTCATATTCCTTGTTGCAGAATTTAATTCTACCACAAATCTCTGGAGGGATCCAACGTCGCCCCACCAAATGCCAAAAATATCATCTATGTATCGCCACCAGGTGGCGCCACATAGCTGAAATAGTTTATTCTCATATACAAATTTCTCTTCAAAGATGTTCATAAATATATTTGCATAGGTGGGAGCAACGTTGGACCCCATAGCTGTTCCCTGTTTCAGTACATAGTATGTGTCTTTGAACAGAAAATAATTACAATACAGAATGATTTCCAATAATTCAACTATGAACTGTTGTTGTTCTAGTGAAAATCTATTACTCTTTGTAATCACAAATTTAACTATGTCTAAGCCACTAGTATGGGGAATTGAGGTGTAGAGACTTACAATATCCAAACTGGAAAGTATACATTTATCCATTGACCCAGACAAGTTGTTAATTTTTTCCAAAAAATAATTTGTGTCTTTAACAAAAGACATAGACTGTGTAACAAATGGTCTTAGCAACTTGTCCAGGTATATGGAAATATTGGTAAAGATGGAATCAGTGCCTGCCACAATTAGACGCCCAGGGGGTGCCTCTAAATTCTTGTGTACTTTGGGGAGTGTATAAAAGACTGGGATAATAAATTCATCTTTAATTAAAAAAATTGTTGTTTCATTATCAATGATACCATTAAGGAATGCTCTCTGTACACATTTTTGAATATCCAATAGAATTTTTTTAGAAGGGTCATAGGAAAGAAGCATGTATACCTCAGTATTAGACAACTGTGATTTAATCTCAGAGACATAGTATTCTTTCTCTAATATTACAGTTGCTCCACCCTTGTCCGCCTGCTTATAAATATGTTTTTTTCTCATTATTTAATTCTTTTAATGCTAAATGTTTGGACATATTGGCCCTTGCACACTTTGGGGATATTTGTGCTGGATACATACTCTTTGTTTGTTTGCAGTATAAGCTATAATGCTAGCAGAATAGCCGGACCGCACAACCTGTAATAGCTGAATAGCTGAGCTTAATATTCCACACTAAAAAGCCCTTTTTTAAAGGTGCGGAATGGATTGTTGCGGTATAGGCTAAAACACTAGCGGTATAGCCGTACTGCCGCAACTTGTAATATGGGTGAGCTGACTATTTCGCTCGCAAAGGCCAATTTTTCAGCGGTATAGCCATACCGCACAACTTGTAATCTAGGTCAACGCCTGATACACATATTTACATTACTATATTCTTCACACAGAAAAAATTTAATTATTATTGAATATATATTATATATATATATATATATATATATGATAATGTTATTGTAAAATATATATCTATACCTAATTATCTATCTATCTATCTATCTATCTATCTATCTATCTATCTATCTATCTATCTATCTATCTATCTATCTATCTATATATATATCATGTAAATATATATGTGTATTTCCAATAAATTTACATTATTCTGTGTGTGAAGAACATTGAAATGTGTAATATGAATAACTCCTGTCGGTTAGTATTCGAGCGATAGGTGTTTGTTTTTTCTTCTGTGCCTTCCTTTGACTTTTATGGGGAGAATACGTTAATGGGGTCACAATATTTGGTTAGCGCACATAATTTTAGACTTTTTTTTGTAATGTTAGGGGTTTTTTTTTCATAGTGTTAGTATTTTTTAATTTTGTAATTTAGGGTTTTTATTTTGGTATATTAAAATAGTAATGTTAGGTTTATTTATAGCTTAAGTTTATTTTTTTTTATTTCACAGGTAAGTTTTTATTTATTTTAAGATAGTTATATTGTAAGTTTTTAATTTAAAGTTAGGGGGTGTTAGGTTTAGGGGTTAATATTTTTAGGGGTTAATATTATTGTTTTTGTTTTGTTGTGTTTTGATTTTTTCAAAATCAATTCTCTTTAAGTACATAAAAGGGTATAAGTACGAGTCATATTTAACCCCTTAATGACCTTGGACGTACCAGGTACATCATGAAAAAATTGTCAGTTAGTGACAATGGACGTATCTGGTACATCCTCCAGTAAAACGAGCAATGGAAGTGATCGGTGCTGGCTTCAGCTGCTCATACAGTATTGCCACAATGCCTCGATAACTGAGAGTAACTGATATAGAGAGGGCTACTCTGTGGCCCTCTCTGCATCGGGCAGCAATGGTGCCAATCGTTGGTGGTGTGGGAGGGTTAGGAGGGAGGTAGGTGGGTGGCCCTTTGCTGGAGGATGGCAGGAGGGGTGGGAATGGTTGGGGCCAGATGGGACCACTACATTACAGAAAATACATTCTCTGAGAGCGGCAGGGAAGGGGAAGAAGGAAGGGGGAGGAGAGAGAAGGAGGAAGAGGGGATCCTAGATGTGGATGGGGGATTAGAAGGAAAGAATATTATCTTGGAGGGGGTAAATGAGGGAGGGGGAAGGTAGAGGGCAGCTACACTTCAGAAAAAAAAATGTGTTTTTTTTTTATTTAAAAAAATTAAAAATGATAGCAAACTAGGTTTCTGGCAGACAGCTGCAAGTACCTAAGATGGCAGAAATCAGTTAGAGGGGGGAGGTTTAGAGAACTATTTAGGGGATCAGGGAGGTTGAGGGTAAGGGGGATACTACACTGAAGAAAATATATATAAAAAAAAGCCTTATATTTTCATACTGAAAGACTTTCTGCCAGTACTTAAGATGGGGGTGACCATTGTGGGTGGGAGGGAAGAGAGCTGTTGGAGAGGGATTAGGGGGTGGAAAGTGTTAAGTGGGAGGGTAATCTATACACTAAAGCTAAAATTTACCGTCAAAGCTACCTATTTAACCCCTTCACTGCTGGGAATAATAAAAGTGTGGTGCGCAGCTGCAATTAGAAGCCTTCTAATTACCAAAAAGCAATGCCAAAGCCATATATGTCTGCTATTTCTGAACAAAAGAGATCCCAGAGAACCATTTGTGCCATGATTGCAAAAGCTGTTTGTAAATAATTTCAGTGAGAAACCTAAAGTTTGTGAAAAAGTTAAAAAAATGTTTTATTTCATCGCATTTGGCGGTGAAATGGTGGCATGAAAAATACCAAAATGGGCCTAGATAAATACTTTGGGTTGTAAAAAAATATATATAGTTTTGATAAGTAAATATTAACCCCTTAATGACCGGACCATTTTTCAATTTTCTTACCCTTAATGACAATGGCTATTTTTACATTTCTGCAGTGTTTGTGTTTAGCTGTAATTTTCCTCTTACTCATTTACTTTACCCACACATATTATATACCGTTTTTCTCGCCATTAAATGGACTTTCTAAAGATACCATTATTTTCATCATATCTTATAATTTACTATAAAAAAATATAAAATATGAGGAAAAAATTGAAAAAAACACACTTTTTCTAACTTTTACCCCCAAAATCTGTAACACATCTACAACCACCAAAATACACCCATTCTAAATAGTTTCTAAATTTTGTCCCAAGTTTAGAAATACCCAATGTTTACATGTTCTTTTCTTTTTTTGCAAGTTATAGGGCCATAAATACAAGTAGCACTTTGCTATTTCCAAACCACTTTTTTTCAAAATGAGCGCTAGTTACATAGGAACACTAATATCTTTCAGGAATCCCTGAATATCCCTTGACATGTATATATTTATATTTAGAAGACATCCCAAAGCATTGATCTAGACCCATTTTGGTATATTTCATGCCACCATTTCACCGCCAAATGCGATCAAATAAAAAAAATTGTTGACTTTTTCACAATCTTTTTCACTAACTTTCGGTTTCTCGCTGAATTTATTTACAAACAACATGTGCAATTATGGCATAAATGGTTGTAAATACTTCTATGGGATCCCCTTTGTTCAGAAATAGCAGACCTATATGGATTTGGCGTTGCTTTTTGGTAATTAGAAGGCCGCTAAATGCCGCTGGACACCAAACGTGTATTATGCCCAGCCGTGAAGGGGTTAATTAGGGAGCTTGTAGGGAGCTTTTAGGTTTAATTTTAGCTTTAGTGTAGTGTAGTAGACAACCCAAATTATTGATATAGGCCCATTTTGTTATATTTCATGCCACCATTTCACCGCCAAATACGATCAAATAAAAAAAACAACTTACATTTTTCACAATTTTAGGTTTCTCACTGAAATTATTTACAAACAGCTTGTGCAATTATGGCACAAATGGTTGTAAATGCTTCTCTGGGATCCCCTTTGTTCAGAAATAGCAGACATATATGGCTTTGGTGTTGCTTTTTGGTAATAATAAGGCCGTTAAATACTGCTGCGCACCACACTTGTAATATGAACAGCAGTTAAGGGGTTAATTAGGTAGCTTGTGGGGTTAATTTTTAGCTTTAGTGTAGAGATCAGCCTCCCACCTGACACATCCCACCCCCTGATCCCCCCCTGACCCCCCTAAAACAGCTCTCTTCCCTCCCCACCTCACAATTGTCACCGCCATCTTAAGTACTGGCAGAAAGTCTGCCAGTACTGAAATAAAAATATATTTTTTAATTTTTTTATTTTTTGGCATAAAGTCTGCAGTGATAGATCCCCCCTTACCCCACAACCTCCCTGATCCCCCCATACATCTTTCTAACCCTCCCCCTCTGTCTATTTGCCGCCATCTTGGGTACTTGCAGCTGTCCAATTTGCCCCCCAAAATAGTTTTTTTTTACTTTTTAAATATAAAATATTTGTTTTCTGTAGTGTAGCTGGCCCCCCTAAATAATCTTCAACCCTCCCCCTCCCAGATCCCTTATTAAAGAACCGAGATGCCACTGCATCTAGATCGATCGTTTTTTTTTTAAATGGGCTGTAAATTTTGCATGCACGCGCGCGCACGCGCCCCCCACCCCCCGGCCGCAACCGCCGCACCGGCAGCAAATGGTTATCAGGAACGATCGGTTATACAATAACAAAATGATGTAATGCTAGGTTAAAGCAGCTCCCACCCACCAACTCATTTGAACACATACATAGCCGATGCAGATGGGGCCACAGAGTGGCCCTTTCTGCATCGGTATGTAAAATG
The DNA here is from genome assembly GCF_027579735.1 of Bombina bombina. Taxonomy (NCBI): domain Eukaryota; kingdom Metazoa; phylum Chordata; class Amphibia; order Anura; family Bombinatoridae; genus Bombina; species Bombina bombina. The sequence continues at coordinate 487,757,230 of NC_069502.1, read as the reverse complement.
GGGGATTGTAGTGATGCCTCAATATTGAGGCATCACTACAATCCCTTGTAAGCAGCTGGAAGCGATCATGATCGCTTCCAGCACTTCAGACAACAGAGGACGTACCAGGTACGTCAACTGTCATTAAGGGAAGTTTTTTCTATGACGTACCTGGTGCGTCCTCTGTCATTAAGGGGTTAAAAAAGGCTCTATATCTGTTTAAATGGAGTAATAGCAAAAAAAATGCTCTGGTCTTTTGGGGAAGTTTTAGTCTGAAATGCCCAGGCCGGTATTTCTAAACTCAGGACAAAGTTTAGAAATTATTTAGCATGGGTGTTTTTTGGTGGTTGTGTAAAAGATTTTGGGGGTCAAAGTTAGAAAAAACATAATTTATGCTTACCTGATAAATGTATTTCTCTTGTAATGTATCAAGTCCACGGATTCATCCTTACTTGTGGGATATTCTCCTTCCCAACAGGAAGTGGCAAAGAGAGCACCCACAGCAGAGCTGTCTATATAGCTCCTCCCTTAGCTCCACCCCCCAGTCATTCGACCGAAGACTAGGAAGAAAAAGGAGAAACTATAGGGTGCAGTGGTGACTGAAAGTTTTAAAATAAAAATATATATGCCTGTCCTAAAAAATAGGGCGGGACGTGGACTCGATACATCACAAGAGAAATAAATTTATCAGGTAAGCATAAATTATGTTTTCTCTTGTAAGATGTATCAAGTCCACGGATTCATCCTTACTTGTGGGATACCAATACCAAAGCTTTAGGACACGGATGAAGGGAGGGACAAGACAGGGACCTTAAACAGAAGGCACCACTGCTTGTAGAACCTTTCTCCCAAAAATAGCCTCCGAAGAAGCAAAAGTATCAAATTTGGAAAATTTGGAAAAAGTATGAAGCGAAGACCAAGTTACAAATCTGTTCAACAGAAGCCTCATTTTTAAAAGTCCATGTGGAAGGCACAGTTCTAGTAGAATGAGAAGTAATTCTTTCAGGAGGCTGCTGTCCAGCAGTCTCATAGGCCAAACGGATGATGTTTTTCAGCCAAAAGGAAAGAGAGGTAGCCGTAGCCCTTTGACCTCTCCGTTTACCAGAATAAACAACAAACAAAGAAGATGTTTGACGGAAATCTTTAGTTGCTTGTAAGTAGAACTTTAAAGCATGAACCACATCAAGATTGTGTAACAGACATTCCTTCTTAGATGAAGGATTAGGACACAGAGAAGGAACCACAATCTCTTGATTGATATTCTTATTAGAAACAACCTTAGGAAGAAACCCAGGTTTGGTACGCAAAACCACCTTATCTGCATGGAAAACAAGGTAAGGGGAATCACATTGTAAATCAGATAACTCAGAAACTCTTCGAGCCGAAGAGATAGCTACTAAAAACAAAACTTTCCAAGATAGAAGCTTAATATCTATGGAAGGCATCGGTTCAAACGGAACCCCTTGAAGAACTTTAAGAACTAAGTTTAGGCTCCATGGCGGAGCAACTTTTTTAAATACAGACTTGATTCTGACCAAAGCCTAACTAAATGCTTGAACGTCTGGGACATCTGCCAGACGTTTGTGTAGTAGAATAGACAAAGCAGATATTTGTCCTTTTAAAGAACTAGCAGATAATCCCTTCTCCAAACCTTCTTGGAGAAAAGACAATATTCTAGGAATCCTAATCTTTCTCCACAAGTAACCTTCAGATTCACACCAAAAAAGATATTTGCGCCAAATCTTATGATAGATCTTCCTGGTGACAGGCTTTCTAGCCTGAATCAGGGTATCAATGACCGACTCAGAGAAACCACGCTTTGATAGAATCAGGCGTTCAATCTCCAAGCAGTCAGACGCAGAGAAATTAGATTTGGATGTGTGAACGGACCTTGGATTAGAAGGTCCCGCCTCATTGGCAGAGTCCACGGTGGAACCGAGGACATGTCCACTAGGTCTGCAAACCAAATCCTGCATGGCCATGCAAGTGCTATCAGAATTACCGAAGCTCTCTCCTGCTTGATTCTGGCAACCAGACGTGGGAGGAGAGGAAACGGTGGAAATACATAGGCCAGCTTGAAGGACCAAGGCACTGCTAAAGCATCTATCAGTACCGCCTTGGGATCCCGAGTTCTCTACCCCTGGGATGTGGATTGCTGAGAGATGGCAAGAGTGATCCTCTGCCCACCGGATTATTTTGGTTACCTCCATCATCGCTAGAGGACTCCTTGTTCCTCCTTGATGATTGATATAAGCTACAGTTGTGATGTTGTCCGACTGAAACCTGATGAATTTGGCTGCAGCAAGCTGAGGTCACACCTGAAGCACATTGAATATCGCTCTCAGTTCTAGAATGTTTATCGGGAGGAGAACTTCCTCCCAAGACGATAAGCCCTGTGCTTTCAGGGAGTTCCAGACTGCACCCCAGCCTAGCAGGCTGGCATCTGTAGTTACAATGAGTGACTCTGGCCTGCGGAAACACATTCCCTGAGACAGGTGGTCCTGAGACAACCACCAGAGAAGAGAGTCTCTGGTCCCCTGGTCCAGATGCAGTTGAGGAGATAAATCTGCATAATCCCCATTCCACTGTTTGAGCATGCATAGCTGCAGTGGTCTGAGGTGTAGGCGGGCAAAAGGAATTATGTCCATTGCCACTACCATCAGTCCGATTACCTCTATACATTGAGCCATTGATGGCCGAGGAATGGAATGAAGAGCTCGACAAGTGGTTAAGAGTTTTAATTTTCTGACCTCCGTCAGAAATATTTTAATTTCTAACGAGTCTATCAGAGTCCCTAGGTAGGAAACTCTTGTAAGAGGGAAGAGAGAACTCTTTTTTATGTTCACCTTCCACCCGTGAGCTCTCAGAAAAGCCAACACGATGTCCGTGTGAGACTTGGCTAGCTGGAAAGTCGACTCCTGAATTAAGATGTCGTCTAGATAAGGCACCACTGCTATGCCCCGTGGTCGAAGAACTGCCAGAAGAGACCCTAGCACTTTTGTGAAAATTCTGGGAGCCATGGCCAACCCGAAGGGAAGGGCCACAAACTGGTAATGCCTGTTTAGAAAGGCGAATCTGAGAAATTGATGATGATCTCTGTGAATAGGGATGTGTAGATATGCATCCTTTAAGTCCACAGTAGTTATATATTGACCCTCCTGGATCAGAGGTAGAATAGTCCGAATAGTCTCCATCTTGAATGATGGAACCTTGAGGAACTTGTTTAGAATTTTGAGATCCAAGATTGGTCTGAAAGTTCCCTCTTTTTTGGGAACCACAAACAGGTTTGAATAAAACCCTAACCCCTGTTCCTCTATTGGGACTGGGCGGATCACCCACATAGTAAGTAGGTCTTCTACACAGCGTAACAATGCCTCTCTCTTTGTCTGGTTTACAGACAATCGAGAAATGGGAAATCTCCCCCTTGGAAGGGAGTCTTTGAATTCCAGAAAATATCCCTGGGACACAATTTCTAAAGCCCAGGGATCGTGAACATCTCTCGCCCAAGCCTGAGCAAAGAGAGAGAGTCTGCCCCCTACTAGATCCGGTCCCGGATCGGGGGCTACCCCTTCATGCTGTTTTAGAAGCAGAAGCAGGCTTCTTGGCCTGTTTACCCTTGTTCCAAGCCTGGTTAGGTCTCCAGACTGACTTGGATTGGGCAAAATTCCCCTCTTGCTTTGCAGTAGAGGAAGCTGAAGCGGGACCACTCTTAAAGTTCCGAAAGGAACGAAAATTATTCTGTTTGGTCCTCATCTTATTTGATCTAACCTGAGGGAGGGCATGACCTTTCCTTCCAGTGATGTCTGAAATAATCTCTTTCAGTTCAGGCCCGAATAGGGTCTTACCTTTGAAAGGAATGTTCAAAAGTCTAGACTTAGATGACACATCAGCAGACCAGGACTTAAGCCATAACGCCCTGCGTGCTAAAATGGCAAAACCTGAATTCTTTGCCACTAATTTAGCCAGTTGAAATGCGGCATCTATAATAAAAGAATTAGCCAACTTAAGGGCCTTAATTCTGTCCATAATCTCCTCTAATGGAGTCTCCATTGGAAGAGCCTCTTCTAGAGCCTCAAACCAGAAAGCAGCTGCAGTTGTTACAGGAACAATGCACGCAATAGGTTGGAGAGAAAAACCTTGATGAACAAAACATTTCTTCAAGAGACCCTCTAATTTTTTATCCATAGTATCTTTGAAAGCACAACTGTCTTCGATAAGTATAGTTGTACGCTTAGATAGAGTAGAAATAGCTCCCTCCACCTTAGGAACTGTCTGCCATGAGTCCCTTATGGTGTCAGATATGGGAAACATTTTCTTAAAAACAGGAGGTGGAGTGAACGGAATACCTGGTCTATCCCACTCCTTAGCAATAATATTCACAATCCTCTTAGGGACTGGAAAAACATCAGTGTAAACAGGAACCTCTAAGTATTTATCCATTTTACACAATTTCTCTGGGACCACTATAGGGTCACAATCATCTAGAGTTGCTAATGCCTCCCTAAGCAATAAGCAGAGGTGTTCAAGCTTAAATTTAAAGGCCGTCATATCAGAATCTGTCTCAGGAAGCGTCTTTCCTGAATCAGAAATTTCTCCCTCAGATAACAAATCCCTCACCCCTTCAGAGCATTGTGAGGGCATATCAGATACGGCTACTAAAGCATGAGACGGCTCAGCATTTTTCCTTAACCCAGAGCTGTCCCACTTTCCTTGTAAACCAGGCATTTTGGATAAAACCTCTGTGAGGGTTGTATTCATAAATGTGGCCATGTCTTGTAAAGTAAATTAATTCGACGCACTAGAGGTACTTGGTGTCACTTGTGTGGGTGTTACTGGTTGTGACACTTGGGGAGAGCTAGATGGCGAACCCTCATTTACTTCTGACTGAGAATCATCTATTGCTCTATTTTTAAGTGCTAATATATGTTCTTTATAATTTATAGACATATCAGTACAATTGGGACACATTTTAAGAGGGGGTTCCACAATGGCTTCCAAACATATTGAACAAGGATTTTCCTTGGTGTCAGACATGTTAAACAGGCTAGTAATGTAACAGGCAAGCTTGGAAAACACTGTAATCAAAGTAAATAACACTTAGAAATAAAACGGTACTGTGCCTTTAAGAGAAAAAAAGCTGCACAAGTTCTGCAAAACAGTGTAAAAAATCAGTAAACTTAACAAAAGTTTTACAGTAGTATCTTACAGCCTTAGTAACTTTGCACAGCTATGCAAATATACAATGAACCCCTTAATGGCAAAACCGGATTGAAAAAAACGTCAAAATCGGTAAAAAAAGACTTTCAGCACCTTGCTACAGCTCTGCTGTGGCGCCTACCTGCCCCTCAGAACAATTTGTGGGGAAAAACTCCTTTACAGCCCTCAAACACAGCAGGAACCACTGGAGAAGCAGTTGGATGTATCTAAGGAAAAGAAACTGCGCAACTGAGGCGTTAAAATAGGCCCCTCCCACCTCACTCGATGTTTTGAGGCCTATTAGAAAAACACCTGAGTGTCTCTTAATTAACCATGTGGGTTAAAGAAAAAAAAAACTAAAACAAGCCACAATTACCCCTTTAGTCCCTTCAAAAAAACTTTATAATTGCATCATTTACTGAACAAACAAAAACGTTTTTTTTTCCTAACAGTGTCACCAGTAACTTATGAGCCCTTCGAGCAAGCTAAAATTCCTATCCAAGTGTCTGAATACAGCTTACCCTTCCCTCATGGGGATATTGCCAGCCTTTTCTAGAATTAACACAGTCTGTCTAGAAAAAATATAGACTGAACATACCTCATATGCAGCTTAGCATGCAAACCGTTCCCCCAACTGAAGTTTTCCTGTACTCTTCAGCCCTTTTGAGAACAGCAGTGGATCTTAGTTACAAAGTGCTAAGATCATAAACCTCCTTGCAGAAATCTTCATCCCTTTTCTGCCAGAGAGTAAATAGTACACACTTAAAATAACAAACCTTTGCTTGAGAAATAAAAAAACTAACATTTTAAAACTAACATTTTTGTCACCACACTCGCTCTGCCCTTCCTAGTTTCTTAGAGTAGGCAAAGAGAATGACTGGCGGGTGGAGCTAAGGGAGGAGCTATATAGACAGCTCTGCTGTGGGTGCTCTCTTTGCCACTTCCTGTTGGGAAGGAGAATATCCCACAATTAAGGATGAATCCGTGGACTCGATACATCTTACGAGAGAACGGGTGTTTTTTTTCATCATATTTTATAAAAAAAAAATTATAGTACATTTAGCTTTTTAGGATTTATTTTATCTTTTTAAAAGAATTATTGGTTCTCAGTTTGAATAATGATAATTCCATGGGTATTGATTTAATCCTTTGTTTCCATTAACTGTTGTTTTAATCTCCATGACAACTGTAAAGCATCTAATAGTTGGTTAAAGTGGGTAGCCTCTGATGAAGCAAATATTTAAGTGTGATTCAAGGCAGGTCTAACTGCTTTTTGTTTTTGGAAAAATATGCTTTAAAGAACGTGCAGCTGTAAATTGTGAGTTTATTCAACCAGTACCAATCATGGGATACCCATTCCAAACATACATAATGCTGCATAGCTTGTTCAGCTATTAAACTGTTCATTACAAAAGGACTTTTTTTAAAATAAATAAACTGCTGTTCTCTATAGAATTTATATTTTGTAATGAAGCTATTTGTTTTAGAAGCTGATACATTTATGTTTATAAGAATGAATATATCCTTTTATTCTACATTATTTCTAACATTTTAAATACTGCTCTGAATTGATATTATAGTAGCTTGTTTACCTAGAAGTATATTGATACAAACTGCTTAACATGACCCACTTCTCCTGCATACATACACACATCATATATATATATATATATATATATATATATATATATATATATATATATATATATATATATATATATATATATAAATGCATACAACAAACAAACATACAACATTTATACATGCATACATAAATACACAGATCAAAAATATAAACCTGCATATGACATACATATGTTGCACACAAACATATATGCATGCATGCAAACATACAATTATGTGTATAAGAATTAACATATTATTTTTAACAATTTAAATACTGTTGTAAATTGACATTACTGCTCGAAATGACCCACATACATTTATACATACATACATGGGTACATTCATATAACATGCATCTATATATGCATTTTCACAACGTGCATGTATATGTACATACATTCATACATAAATACAAAGAGGGCTGGATAATTCTAGTAGTCTACTAAAATGCAATATAATCTTGCTTAATAAATTCTACATTATGATTTTAATCTTATACTTCACCCACCTGACTATGCTTTCAAAGGAACATGAAACACTTTTTTTTTCTTTATGATTCAAATAAAGCATACAATTTTAAACATCTTTCAAATTTAGTTCTATTATCAAATTTGCTTTATTCTTTTGGTATCCTTTTTTGAAGGAGCAGCAATACAGTACCAGGAGCTAGCTGAACACATCTAGTGCACTAATGACAATATATATGCAGCAACCAATCAGCAGCTAGCTCATAGTAGTGCATTGCTGTTCTTGAGCCTATCTAGGTATACTTTTCAACAAAGGATACTAAGCGAACAAAATATATTTGATAATAGAAGTAAATTGGAAAGTTCTTTGAAATGTTGTGCTCTATCTGAATCATGAAAGTACATTTTTCACTTTATGGTCCCTTTAAGTGATGAAGTATCTTTTGTTAATTAATCATATGAGGGAGTAGGAAGTGTTTATGCTCTCTCGCACACATTGTTAGTTCAAGCATGACTCATCAGGCTGGGAAACTGAAAAAACTCTCATGAGCTATTGGGTACAATGATACAGGGAAATTAACGTTGGTATAAACATAGTATTTACTTAATATTCATATATTTAGAAGCCTTTAATTTGGTAGTTCCTGTTTTAAAGGGTATACAATAGCTCAGCATATCTTTATATATTTAGTTTTAAAGTGTAAAAATAAAAATATTGTCATGCAGATACTACATATTGAATGGAAACACAATGCAAAGTCATTGCCTTTATTTGAGGGTCTACTTGTTAAATATAGTGGAGGTCTGTGTCTGTAATTAGTAACAGGATGTTATTACATGAGTTGAATGTACTGTAAACACTGTGTATATGTGAAACCCAACGACATGGCTCTTCTTGCACTAAAATACCAGCACAGATTATAATAGATCACTGTAGCTCATGGTAACCATTTTTGTTTGAGTAATCAGGTTTAATGCGGTACCACTGATGCTAAATTTAGCAGGGCTCACTTAACCCAAATACCTGCAGGGCTTGTGGTAGCTTTTAGCAGCAGATGGTAACATGGAAAAGAAAATTACTGCAACTTATATGATAAAACATTTGGGATCTTTGTCATTTAATAGCAGTAGACATTATCATTGACTTAACAGCAAGAATTTGGCAGAATGGTACAAAGCTAATTCACTTAACATTATCCCAGTCAATTTAATAGATCATCAATTACATTTTTTAATGAACCATCTTGCAGTGTGAAAAAGAAACAATTTAACACTTACAATTTGAAAGTAATATCAGTCTAAAGTGGAAATAGACCATACTTATTATAATGGAAGAACAAATTACATGATTGCAAACATTGGATTGATACATTGGATTGATAAATGTTCTTTGTGTTTAGTAGTTTTGTTTATATTATTATTATTATTATTATTATTATTATTATTATTATTTTAATGCACAAATAAGCATTTGAAGACTATACCTTAATTTTAAAAGGAATATTGTGGGGTTTAATTAAATTGGCTGACAAATGCCACTTCAGCCCTTGTATTAATCCCAGATTCTGGGGTACATTCTTGAATATGGGCCACACTTCTGCAGCCCCGCTTATCTCACTAGATGTTCTACCTTCTACAGACAGACTGTTACTGTAAAGAGTTTAGCAGAGCTAAGAAGTAAGATCAGTTCATTCTAACAATCACTACCACAGTTTTGTACTATCAATATAATCTGCACCTATTGCTGATTAAGCCAGAATACTACAAAATGACACATATATGATTTTTTTTAAACATGTACTACAGTGTTTAAATGCTTGTGAGGCATGTTACTGCCCACCAATAAAGCAGTGGGAGTTTTGATGATCAGCCTATGGCAAATAATCCTGAAAGCTGCATTGTACATAGACATGCTCTTTCTGCTAATAATACAATCAAAATAACTTTAACTCAACCTTTCTAGGCAAAATTGATTTTTTTTTAATATTTGTAATTAGAGCTCTTTCATTATTGAAATTTTCAAAATTTAAACCCATTTGTTGGTCCTGGGCATTTCTGTTTTGGAAGGTACACTACCGTATAACTAAAATTATGGGATAATTTGGGCTTCTAGTGGGGATCTGACAAGAGGAAAGAGAAGAAATAAAGGAATATAAAGGAGATATAATTTATGAAAACAGAGTGAAAATGAATAAAAATTATAGACAAGATTAATTATTTTTTTTTTGCTCAAGCACTAACTGTACTCAGAGTAATAAATCAGTGTGTGTATTACAAGTTGTAAGTAAAAAGTTAACCTGCAGGCCAAATACTTAGGCATGCTAACTTCAGGAATTATAATCAGTGATAATTATTGATATGATGAATAGGAGGCTATATAAATACATAGAATTACAGTTATGTTTTCAATGTTTGTGCTGGGACACAGAAATAAGAGAATAAATCATGTATTATTAATGCATACAAAATATTATGCAAACACAATTGTATTTCTATGTATTTATAAAGCCTCCTATTCGTTATATCAATAATTAATCTAATCCCAGTAAATAATTTAAAAGTACATTTTTATTAAAAAGATCATTTGGTCTGGGGCATCTGATTTCATTCCTTTTCCAGTGATGACTATATCAGGCTGGGAAGACTCTATTTATCAAGATTTGAAGTCCCTTTGGTGCAGGCTTGCATGAGTGAGTCAGCAGCCAATAGTTAAAGGGACACTGAACAAAATTTTGTTTTTAAGCTACTTTCTAATTCACTCCTATTATCAATTTTTCTTTGTTCTCTTGCTATCTTTATTTGAAAAAGAATGAACTTTGGACAGCACTTTTTTATTGGTGGATGAATTTATCCACCAATCAGCAAGAACAACCCAGGTTGTTCACCAAAAATGGGCCGGCATCTAAACTTACGTTCTTGCATTTCAAATAAAGATACAAAGAGAATGAAGAAAATTTGATAATATGAGTAAATTAGAAAGTTGCTTAAAATGCCATGCTCTATCTGAATCACGAAAAAAAAAATTTGGGTTCAGTGTCCCTTTCAGAAGCAACCATCATCAGAATGCTGCTTCCTAACCTATACACAATTTCTTAGCTGGCAGATTAAAATTACCCCCAACAAGTCTGACTAGGGTAATTGACAGCCCCTGCATGCACACAATTGGTTGCTTGCTGTAATGCTTGGCACTCAGGTTTGCAGAAGCAAACTTTGTCCAGACTTTCCTAAATAGTGGCCCTCTGCTTTCTATTATAAAATATACTGCAGTCTCTTGGTAACTTTTGATGAAAAGCAGGTAGGTATGCTCAGGAGCATGCACAGGTCTGGAGCATGATTTGGCAACAGTTTTGCAACAATACTTTTAACAGTTAAACATAAGCAAGGGCACTAGACGAAAGCAGTGTTTGCTGATATGTATTGCTTCATACATGTGCATGATAATAACCTAATAATAGGTACGCTATTCAACAAAGAAAACAAAGGAAACTTTTTTTTTAATGCTCTGTCTAAATAACAAAAGAACAATATGGGTTCAGTGTTCCTTTAAAGTTTGTAAACTGCATTTAACACAGGATAGCTGGTTACATAATATTTGTGCTGTCACACAGACTGATTAGATGGGTGCTGTAGTAATTTTTCCTTTTTGTCTATGCTGTCTTCTTGCTGCCCTGTGCGTATTTTGTAATGTAAGAAAAAGTGTACCATAATATATAGCACAGTGTCTTCTAAGAAAAAAGCAATCAAACATATGCCCTAAATTTTCCCAGTACAAAATCACCAGCTATAAAATCCCAGAAAGCTTATTAAACTTCAAATACCTAACATATTAAAAGGTCACAAACAAGTAGTGTTAAATCGTATTTGTGACAATGCTAATTGCCCAGTGCCTTTCTGTCTAAAATAAAGACTAGCAAAGCTTTAATAAGAGAATAAATCTCTTCTTTTTTTTTTAAAGTGAATGTCACTGTTACAAAATGTCTGCATCCCTAAAGGTATTTTACAAACAAATAGAAAAACAGAATGTAAACAAAGCTATTACTGTGGAAATAAAAGTTGTGTTATTGTAGATGCTTAAAGGGACATGAAACCCATTTTTTTTCTTTCATTATTATGATAGAACATGCAGTTTTAAATAACTTTACAATTTAATTCCTTTTTCTAATTTGTTTAGTTCACTTTGTATTCTTTGTTGAAAAGTATGGCTATGTAGGCTCAGAAGCTGCTAATTGGTGGCTGCACAGATATTCCTCTTGCCATTGGCTTTCAGCTAGCTCTTGGTAGTGCATTACTGCTCCTTCAAAAAAGATACAAAAGGAATGAAGCACATTTAAAAAAAAAAAGAAGTAAATTGGAAAGCTGTTTAAAATTGTTTGATGTATCAGAATCATGAGAGAAACATTTTGAGTTTCATGTAAGTTTAAACATATCCAGCTGTTTAGAAATACTAATCAAATGATTTATCTACAGAAATTCCCTAGACTTTAAGGATGAATTTGTAGAGAATTTGTAGAGAACTGTTTCTAAAGAATTGTGGTTGACTCTTATTTTATTTCAGTATTGCTAGAGTGTCAGTACTAGCTTTTGTATTGCTGAAACTAGTTTTTTTAATGCTTATTGAGCATTATATTTATATTTATGTGTAGCGTGTTTATGATTATTTGGTCCATACATAAATAGCTTTACTATTTATTTGTATTTTACATTATTTTGATTTTACCCACTAAGGATTTTGACTAGTGCTGTTTTTAAGATCCAGAAATCCAAATTGTGGTTCCTAACTAGTGCTCACTAGCAATGGGCAAAACCTATATAATAAAATTTTGCCAGCCACCAGTGGGTACTACAGCAGAGTGTTATTTGAGCATGGGAAATGTTATTACAAGGAGTAAAGTATTAGCAAGTGTTTCCTCATGTGAGTGTTTCTGTGGGTGTCTGTGGTTATGTCTTTGTGCTTTGGTTTGTGTCTTGATGAGTGTGTATGTATTTTTTTTTCTGTGGGTCTCTCTGTGAGGGTGGGTGTGTATGTCTTTGTGCATTTTTTGTGGATGTCTGTGAGGGTGTGTGCATATGTCTTTGAGCTTTCTCTATGAGTGTCTCTGTGAGGGTGGGTGTATGTTTGTCTTTGTGTATTTTCTCTGGATGCCTCTGTGAGGGTTGGTGTGTATGTCTGTGTTTTCTGTGGATGTCTCTGTGAGACTAAGTGTGTGTATGTATGTATGTCTGTTTTCTGTGGATGTCTCTGTGAGGGTGTTTGTTTTCTGTGGGTGTCTCTGTGAGGGTGTGTGTATGTCTTTATGTGTTTTCTGTGGATGTCTCAGTGAGGGTGTGTGTGTATGTATGTCTTTCTGTGTTTTCTGTGGTTGTCTCTGTTGCGGAGTGGGCGTGGCTGGAGGGTGCGATGTGGACGTGGCCTGGTGGGCGCGACAAGGGTGTGGGCGTGACGTGACGTTGGTGTGGCCAGGCATGGCGCGGGCGGGGCCAGACATGACACGGGCGGGGCTGTGGCAGGGGCAGATGCCGGGGCTGCCGAGAGACAGAGAGCTCTAAAGTGGGGGGATAGAGAGAACAGAAGAGTGTGAATAGAGAGAGCAGAAGAGGGGGGATAGAGAGAGGGAGAGAGAGACAGCAAAAGAGAGAGGGGGAGAGAGGGGGGAGAGAGACAGTAAAATAGAGGGGGGAGAGAGACAGCAAAAAGAGAGGGGTAGAGAGACAGCAAAAGAGAGAGGGGGATAGAGACAGCAAAAGAAAGAGGGAGAGAGAGATAGAAAAAGAGAGGGGGGAGAGAGACATCAAAAGAGAGGGGGAGGGACAGCAAAATAGAGAGGGGGAGAGAGACAGCAAAAGAGAGGGGGGAGAGAGACAGCAAAAGAGAGTGGGGGAGAGAGACAGCAAAAAAACATTTGAGGCCGGACAGATAGCTCAGCAAGGCCGGACAGATAGCTCAGCATGCTAAGGCACTGTGGCTGAACTCTGTAGTAACCCAAGGGTTGCAGGTTTGATCCCCGACGAGGTCCCCAAGGATGATAAAATGAGCAGCGCCTTGAGACCCTTACGGGTGATTAGCTGCGCTTTACAAGTACCCAATACATACAATACATTTAACAAATACTATTCAGAAGTTCAATAGTTCATGTGGTAGGGAATTTAGTAAATTGATACATAATAGATACAAATATATCAATTCAAATGTTTCAATTTCAAATATTGCATAATTCAAATATTACATTTAAAGAAAGCATTAGAAATACTTTTACACACACACACACACACACACACACACATATATATATATATATATATATATATATATATTTGACATTTTCGAATTTGAATATTGCATAATTCAAATACATGAAACAAATGTTAGAATGTTGTACAAACATTCAAAATTCGAAACAAATGAAGGAATGTGTTAAAATATATTACATTTTTCAACTGTTGCTTACATCTGGCTGGCAAATGTTTGTTAGATTTGAAATTGATTAAGATTCCATAGGCGCTGTGTACTAATCTATGAACGAACAAGGTTCCATTTTTGGGGTAAGTAGGCAGTGAGTTCACCCACTTCCTTCCTATACACTTACCTGAGAATTTTCTTGTGCAGTGCCATCACCTGCTCTCGTGTGACCAATCCCACACGAGTAGGGCTTGTCAATCACACTGAACGAACAGAGAGAATCAGAAGCAGCAGTCAAATACTTATTACATGGGGCCCCATGCCTAAGAAGGTTGATTTTCCACCTTCTAAATTTGAAGATAATAATTTCCTATATGCACAATGAATGCTGCCTATCTGGGTTTAAGTGATTCTGTTCATAGGTAGTGATGTCGCAAACTAAAAATTTGGGTTCGCGAACTGCGAACGCAATCTTCGGCAAAAGTTTGTGAACCGGCAAACTGGGCGAACCCCCATTGACTTCAATGGGCAGGCGAATTTTAAAGCCCACAGCGACTCTTTCTGGCCACAATAGTGATGGGAAAGTTGTTTCAAGGGGACTAACATCTGGACTGTGGCGTGCCGGAGGGGGATCCATGGCAAAACTCCCATGGAAAATTACATAGTTGATGCAGAGTCTGGTTTTAATCCATAAAGGGCATAAATCACCTAACATTCCTAAATTGTTTGGAATAACGTGCTTTAAAACATCAGGTATGATATTGTATCGATCAGGTAGTGTAAGGGTTACGCCCGCTTCACAGTGATAGACCAAACTCCTGCAGGGGGTACAACATCATCATCATCATCATCACACCGTACGTCCATGTGTGTAATGCTGCCTGACTGAGACATATCCCTTTTATCTACATCCTCTGGCAATAATGGTTGCGCATCAATCATTTCTTCCAACTGATGTGTAAATAACTCCTCTGACAGATCAAGTGAAGTGGCTGTGGTGCTAGTGTTGGTGGTGGCGGCAGGCGGGCGAGTAATAACTTGAGAGGTGCTTCCCGAAGATAAGCTGGCGGAGGATGGTGCATAAAGGTTTGGAGCGGAAGCTATAGAAGATTGGGTGTACTGTGTTAAAAAGTCAACTATGTCCTCAGAACTTTTCGAGTTCATGGTACGTGGCCTCTGAACACTGGGCACTATTCTAGGGCCAAAGGGAATCACAGCACCATGACCACGACGGCACCTGCGGGGTGGCCTGCCTCTGCCTGTCATTTCTTTTTAAATGTACACTTACACTACTTTTAAACAAGATATGAGTGGTGCCACTGGGCAAGTGGGCACAGTATACGCTGTGAGCCTGACACAAAAAAGCAGACTGATGTTTCACAGTCCAAAAAGTTTTTATTTTTTTAAATGTACACTTACACTACTATTAAACAAGATATGAGTGGTGGCACTGGGCAAGTGGGCACAGTATACGCTGGGAGCCTGACACAAAAAAGCAGACTGATGTTTCACAGTGCAAAAAGTTTTTTTTTTTTTAAATGTATACTTACACTACTATTAAACAAGATATGAGTGGTGGCACTGGGCAAGTGGGCACAGTATATGCTGTGAGCCTGGCACACATGCTGGCAGGCAGGCAACTACAATTAGATTACACAAGCAGACTGATGTTTCACAGCCAAAAAAGTATTTCTTTTTTAAATTTACACTACTGTTACACCAGATATGAGTGGTGGCACTGGGCAAGTGGGCACAGTATACGCTGTGAGCCTGGCACACACACTGGCAGGCAGGCAACTGCAATTAGATTACACTAGCAGACTGATGTTTCACAGTCAAAAAAGTTTTTTTTTTTTTAAATTTACACTACTGTTACACCAGATATGAGTGGTGGCACTGGGCAAGTGGGCCTGGCACACACGATGGCAGGCAGGCAACTGCAATTAGATTACACAAGCAGACTGATGTTTCACAGTCAAAAAATATTTTTTTTTTACATTTACACTACTGTTACACCAGATATGAGTGGTGGCACTGGGCAAGTGGGCCTGGCACACACGCTGGCAGGCAGGCAACTGCAATTAGATTACTCTAGCAGACTGATGTTTCCATTCAAAAAGTTTTATTTTTTTAAATTTACACTACTGTTACACCAGATATGAGTGGTGGCACTGGGCAAGTGGGCCTGGCACACATGCTGGCAGGCAGGCAACTGCAATTAGATTACACTAGCAGACTGATGTTTCACAGTCAAAAAAGTTTTTTTTTTTTTTAAATTTTCACTACTGTTACACCAGATATGAGTGGTGGCACTGGATAAGTCGGCCTGGCACACACGCTGGGTGGCAGGCAACTGCAATTAGATTACACAAGCAGACTGATGTTTCACAGTAAAAAATGTTTGTTTGTTTTTTAAATTTACACTACTGTTACACCAGATATGAGTGGTGGCACTGGGCAAGTGGGCCTGGCACACACGCTGGCAGGCAGGCAACTGCAATTAGATTATACAAGCAGACTGATGTTTCACAGTCAAAAAAGTTTTTTGTTTTTTTTAAATTTACACTACTGTTACACCAGATATGAGTGGTGGCACTGTGCTAGTGGGCCTGGCACACACGCTGGCAGGCAGGCAACTGCAATTAGATTACACAAGCAGACTGATGTTTCACAGTCAAAAAAGTTGTTTTTTTTTAATTTACACCACTGTTACACCAGATATGAGTGGTGACACTGGGCAAGTGGCTTGGCAGGCAGGCAAAAAAATAAAATAAATAAATAAATGATGTTCTAGCCCTAAAAAGGGCTCAGATGAGTCCTTCAGGACTGTAGTGGACACTGAATCGCCAGCAGCTACACTGTCCCTCATCTCACTAACAATGCAGCTTCCAAATGAATCTAAAATGGCTGCTGTCCAGGAGCTGGAAGGGTCTGGGAGGGAGGGTCTGCTGCTTATTATACTGGAATGTGTCTGCAGACTGTGAGATACAGGGTCAAAGTTTACTCAATGATGACGAATAGGGGCGGATCAAACATTGCATATGTTCGCCTGCCACGGCGAACGCGAACATGCTATGTTCACCGGAAACTATTCGCCGGCGAACTATTCGCGACATCACTATTCATAGGGTGTGGGTTGTGCTTGCAACATTTTGTTTCCTTTTCATGTTTTTTAGCTCTGCAAATTGCAGTTACTTATTATCAGAACGTGAAATTAATCCTGCTTACTACTCAAGGCTAACCCAGCTACATATCTTTCCCTATTTAGCTTTATCAGATAATAACTGTAAAATAATGCATTTTATACTAACTTTATGACTGTGGCTAGTCTTGTTGTCTGTGGACTAAAACCAAGATTAGCTTTTCCAAATAGGGCAAATTGTGGGTGGAGTTTAGCTTTTGAAAAACAATTGCAGAAAAGGGATGCTAATTTGTGTTAAATAAGTTTGGATCTGGCTGGTATGTTATTGTATAGCAACACAACAAATATGTCTTATAATTAAAGGTAATAGATCAGCATCAACATTCATACAAAAATTCCAAAGTGCACCATAATCGGCAAAACGGTCTGTGTTGCTAGATTCTCTCTGAGTGATGTTTATGTGCAAGCGTATAGTGATTCTATAAATATGTATATGCTGTGTGCATAGCAGATAAATGTCCTTATGTGTTCCAACACTTGGCACGTATCAAATCCTGGTATACTCAATATAAGTGACGTCTTTGTGATAAATACTCAAGGTATGTGTGAACATATAGAGCATGTGAAACAGCAGGTACTTATTCAATAATACACCAATTCACAGGTACAGTCTGTTGCAAAAAATTCCTTTTCTTTTCTTCACAAGGTATGAACAAATTCTTCACAAAGTTAAGGCAATTTACCCCCACACCGGACAATACCTTATAGCTTCAGACAATACGTCCTGCCGGTCCTACTCACTGCAGGGAGGGGAAGCACGATGCTAGCAAACTCTGTTACTCTCCTTGTGATCTGGAACGCTGTACACACCTGCTGTTCAGCTCAATTGATTGCACGTTTCCAGCAGCACTTACACTTTCTATTTTTGGTGGGAAATAGAATTTTTGCAACTATATATAAATGAGAACAAAGTTCCAAGAGGACTAAGAATGAAAAAGTATCCAGCCAATGAGAGAGAGGATATAACATTCATGGATGATTGAAATGAGACTCTCACCAAATGCTCACTGATACTCATGGGTAAACTACTCAATAAAAAGAAAGGAGAGAGAGAAACAGTGCTTATGGAACTAACAAATTTACAGGAAAAAATAGAACTAACTAAACATGATACAAGATTCGAAGCATTCGACAAACAATTTAATGAAACATTGGAGAAATTGGATAAAGAAATCATGGACAGAAAGATTGGCAAAGTATCAACGTGATTGTAAGGACTATGAACTAAACATAGTTTACAGTTGGAATACGAGTAACAAAGGTTCTTCTGATAAAAAGAAGGGAAGAAGACAAAGATTCAAGAATAAAAAACAGAATCAAGAAAAAGGTAGAGTCACTTTCAGTGAGAGTAGCGTAAGCACAGAATGCTCCCTAAGTATGACTGGAGACCAATCATCTGCTTCAGAGTCGGAACAGGGAAGATCCCCGGATAGACTGAACATAGTGGATAACGATGAAATTACAACCACTATTCAACACCAAAGTGAGGGACTGGGAGCAAAACCAAAGGAGAACACAAAGCGAAAATCCTTTTCTGATTTGGTAAAACAGGACTCTACTACATTAATGGGTAAAAACACAGGAGCTGACCCAAGTACATCTACACCAAGATACCCTAGCAGAGCTAACAGAGGGTCAAAAAACGGGAAGAATCAGAGGGGAAGAATGTGATAAATCTTTCAAGTACACCTCTGATGAATGAACAACAAAGAGTCTTAGTTAAAGGACTTGGGTTTGCACCCACCAATGACTTTGACCTGTTTGATGTACTCCTGGATTTAAATAAATTCATGAGAAAAGTGACATTGAAAAAACATTTTTCTGAAATAAATACAAATGAACAGATTGCCCAGTTGGATAATGATGTAGAAAGTTTGCATAGTAATAACACCTTATTTAGTGACATTGAAAATATGAATTTTGGTGAATTATGTGATTTAAGCAGCTTAGCAACATTGCATAGAGATAGCATTAGAAGTGGAGAGACACAACATGTTATCCCCAAAAGTAATATTAAATATACAAACATTTCTACCCTTCACAGTCTAGAGGTGACAATATAGAACTATTCCATACTATTGTTGAACAGGAATTGACTAAGCTCTATGACTGTGAAAGAGAGAAACATCAAAAAACTAGAAGATCTAATAATTTATCTGGAACAGAGTGGCGGGCATTACAAGAATTAAAATTGAATAAAAACCTTGTTATTACCAATTCAGATAAGGGTGGGTCCATAGTGGTCCAAAATAGGGTCTCTTATGAAATGGAGGCCCTCACCCAATTAAATGACAGTGACACCTATAGACTACTTACGTTTAATCCCACTACCAAATTTGTCAAAGAATTAGAAAGTATCCTGGAAGAAGGGGTAAGATTGGGTATTCTCAATGAAAAAACTGCAGACACACTGTTAGTGAAATTCCCTGTCATTTCTACCTTTAAACACTTACCAAAGGTTCACAAAAATCCCTCTAAGCCACCAGGCAGACCTATCATATCCACAATTGGTACGCTAGGTGAAAAATTAGGAGCATGGGTAGATGAATTTTTGCAGCCCATTGTAACCAACATGCCAGGCTATTTACGTGATACAAAACAATTACTTAGAAAACTTGAGGGTTTAAAACTAGATGATACATGTCTCTTTCTTACCATAGACGTAGTTTCATTATACTCCTGTATTCCACACAGTCAAGGCTTATTAGCCTTGGAAGAGACATTAAAGTTTTACACGAACTTTGATATTGTCTTCATTAGTTATTTGGTTGATGTTGTTGGCTATTTATTAACCCACAATTACTTTGTTTTAGAAGGCAAGATTTATTTACAGCATAGGGGTACAGCTATTGGGGCAAAATTCGCCCCCTCATATGCTAACATATACCTTAGCTACTTTGAGTTGTTTAAAATATTTGGTGACCTTAATTACTTTAAGGACAACATTAAATTCTACACTAGATTTATCGATGATGTATTAATAATCTGGCAGGGGGATGTGTCACAAATTGATGAGTTTGTAAAATCATTGAATAACAACAGTATGAATCTCAAATTTACCTATAGTTGGAGTAAAGAAAACATTAGCTTTCTAGACCTAATGATAAAAGTAGAGGGAGAAGGTAAAACAGTGGCAATGGAGGCATTTAGAAAGAAAATAGCTGGCAATACCATCTTGAGAGCGGAGTCTAACCATCCTAAACACTAAAAAATGGCCATTCCCAAAGGCCAATTTATGAGGCTACGTAGGAACTGTAGTGATATTAAAGATTATGATAAGCATGCAGATCTCCTAAAAACACGTCTTGTAAAAAGAGGTTATAACAAGAACCTCTTACTAACTACACAAGAGAATGTTAGGTTAATGGATAGGAATGACTTACTTCAGGACAAATACAAGTATAGGCCTAGAACTAAGGACTCTGAAGAGACTATTGTGTTTTCTACACAATATAGTCAACAGTACAATAAAATATGCAATATAGTCAAAAGATGCCTTCCGATTTTGGAGAAAGAACCTACACTAACCAATATTTCGACCAATGGTGTTAAATTTGTTTCTAGAAGGGCTAAGACGCTGAGCCAATATGTCAATAGGAATTTTTCAGAATTGGATACACAATCCACATCTAGGACAGAAATCTGGCTTAGATCTAAGAATGGGACCTTTAAATGTGGAGTTAGACCTTGTAAGTCTTGTCAATATGTAAAAACAGGTGAATTTTTTGTGTCTCACATTACTAAATGTGAATTCCGAATTTATAGACATTTTACTTGTCAGTCTATGTGGTCTACTTGATTTCTTGCAAAATGTGTGGCTGCCAATATACAGGAAGAACTATAAGACCCATAAAAGATCGTATACATGAACATATTTTGTCTTTAGAAGCTTTGGAGGCAAAAACTCCTGTGGCCAAGCATTTTGCGAGACATCGAGTAGGCCAATCATATACTAAAACCGTGCTAGAACAGATTCTATCGCTTTTTTAATTTCAAGTAATTGATAGAATTCCAAAACTCAATACAGGGGGAGATAGATTAGCCAAACTAAACAAAAAAGAAGCCTTCTGGATCTTTAAATTAGAAACAGGTAGCCCTAAGGGAATGAATAAAATTTGGGATCTTAAATTGTATACTGGTATATAGACTTAATCTTAGTAATGAAGAATCACATTTTATTGAGGGCCTCCATTACTTACCCTTATCTTTAAACCTCAATATTATTAAGCCTGTAACGAAACCATTGTGGTATAAAATAACGCAATATATAGTGTAAAAAATCAGTACAAATAACATTGTATAAAAATCTCTGTCACTCTGTTTCATATGTGCTAAAAAAACAGCGTTAAACAGAATGTACTAAGATATCGCTATATATATATATATTTTCTCTCGAATAAATACAATCATATATAGCTTACCCTAGTAACTGAATAGTGTAAACATTTCTCCTTACCAGGAATTTAGAATTGTATATAAATGTTTTTATTTTTTCATTTCTAATTAACTATGTTCGTATTTGAGTATGTAAATATGTCTCTTTGGTCGGTAATAATATGGCCCCTTTGTCCCTTAAGATAAATGGATATTTATCTATTAAAAACACACCACATATTGTTGTGAAAATTAAAATGTGACTAAGTGTCTAAGGGGTTAAATTAACTTTACCAGTATAAAGGGCAGTATAGGGAATCAGCTGCTATCCCTGATGAAGTGCTTTTTGTAGCAGGAAACGCGTCGGAGAGCAGCCTCTCCTGTGTGCTTGGGTGTATATACCATGATGTGTGCTTTATATTTTTAAACTGCATTAAATAAATTGTTGTTTTAACTATCTATCTACAGTGCAGCCTGCAATCCTTTCCATCAAATTGGTTCTTTTATAATTAAAGGTGATTACTGTCCCTTTAATTCTGAGCACCCTGTTTAAGTTGTTCATCTTAATGAATAATATGGGAGATAATCTTTGTCTTACTTTTGCATTTTTTTTTCAGTCACTTGCAGGTTTTACAGTATTGTTTTGTATTGTTTCCATCACCTTCACCCTCTTGTTCTGTTATGTATGGTCCTTTCGTGTGCACCACAGAGTTAAATGCAGATGCTGGTGGTCCTGGTGATTTGTAATATAAATAGTTGATGGAGCAATTCAAGCCTTATTTTTGTTATGCAAAGTTATATTTTGTTTATAAAGCTAAGGACTGTTTTAGACACATATATAGTGTATATTTATCATGCTGGATAAGTAGTAAGATGGTTGTTGGGTCTAATGTATGTGTAATGGGCATGGTGGGTGCATATATCTGCCTAGGAATACCTGCGTAACACACTTAGCAGATACATGGCCTAAAAGGGACTGGGGAACATGTAAGGCAGTTTCTCAGTAGTAACCGGGAATGATCATCTGTGGCATTAGGAGGTCTGTTTGCCAGAAAAAAAACACATCTGATCTGGCAAGGTTTAGAACATCGAGCTCACAGTATTATCCAAGACTGTTCAAGGAAGCTGTATATCCTATAACCTTCATAAACAGGGTTTAAAGGTATCTAGTCTAAAACTGGACATGCAGATATTTTAACCAGATGTCCATTAAAATGTATACCAAAAAGTCTGAGTAACAGCTATATTTTTCAAGAACACATATGCCTCAATACCTTCCAAATATGGATCCAGAAGTGGCACTCTTTCTGGAGGAAGAAATATTTTACTAGTGATTTTACCAGCAAATGTGGGGAAGACTGGAATGCAGAGAAACAACAAGTACGCAATGCTATTTGCAGAAAAACAATGTTTTATGTGGAATTAGGCGATGAAAACAATTACCTATTTGCAACGCAATAATAGGTTTAATTACTGTTTTTTAGTCTGGCACATGTGAGTTGCATGCATTGTTCTATGTGTTAATAGAATAAATAAAATGCAAAAGTAATTGCTCTTTGTAGTACATTACACAGATGTTAAAATACTGGTTTGTGTGTTACTGGCACAAATGACTACATCATTGTTTTGTGTTAATTATCATCACCTTATGTGTTTCTGGAAACCAAGAGGGTCAGTAACTACTGTGTGTGTTAAAGGTATATTAAAAAGATAAATACATGCTAGATATGTTCAATGCAAAGATTAGCCTTAGAATAACATGTAGATGCATTTTTACAATTATATTAGTCATTGAAGTATGAAGATTTAGTTTTTATTAAGTGTTTGAACTAGTTTTTTTTTATTGTTTAGTTTTTTTTTATCTCTCTGTTCTGCTAAGGGACAGATAAAAATATGGCAATAAAATATAGTCTGTGGAAAACCATTTGGATAAACCTATGTTCCACACAGCCTTGTTTAGAAAGTCTGTTTATTGATTGCTTTATTATTGTTCTCAGCATGACAGGAAATCAAGTAGGAAAACTTACACGGTGGCACTCATTACTTTACAGAAACTTCATAGACAGTGGAATTTAGAAAACCAACAATTTTTGTTAAATTACAGAAAAGGAGGACAAAATAAATAATGAAAGTATAATGCAAAGTTTTTTAGCGATACATAATTAAACGTTGTATTACAATATCATACTGTTTCATATTCTTTAAATGACAGCTAATGGCGCTGCTGGAAACCATGAAGGTCAAATCTCTTCCCTGCATGTTACTACAAATTAGGAGGTTAAATAATTTCTTTATGTGTGATACTGGCACACAGCAGAAAATGAAATCACAGCTTTATGTGTGTCGTTAGCAGTCTAGGGTGTAAAATTACTGCTTTCGTTGTCACTGGCAAATTAAATCATGATTCGCTTTTAAAAATATATATAGTTGGACCTCATATGGAGCTTTGGGTAGTAGTGGCATGAAATACTTTCCGGGTACTTACTGGTCATCCAGTATTTTTGTGACAAGAGCCAGCAACCCTGTTCATAAATACTAAGGCCTAGATTTAGAGTTCGGCGGTAGCCGTCAAAACCAGCGTTAGAGGCTCCTAACGCTGGTTTTGGGCGCCCGCTGGTATTTGGAGTCAGTGATTAAAGGGTCTAACGCTCACTTTTCAGCCGCGACTTTTCCATACCGCAGATCCCCCTACGCCATTTGCGTAGCCTATCTTTTCAATGGGATCTTTCTAACGCTGGTATTTAGAGTCGTTTCTGCAGTGAGCGTTAGAGCTCTAACGACAAGATTCCAGCCGCCTGAAAAAAGCAGGAGTTAAGAGCTTTCTGGCTAACGCCGGTTTCTAAAGCTCTTAACTACTGTACCCTAAAGTACACTAACATCCATAAACTACCTATGTACCCCTAAACCGAGGTCCCCCCACATCGCCGCCACTCGATTAAAATTTTTAACCCCTAATCTGCCGACCGCCACCTACGTTATACTTATGTACCCCTAATCTGCTGCCCCTAACCCCGCCGACCCCTATATTATATTTATTAACCCCTAACTTGCCCCCCACAACGTCGCCGCAAGCTACTTAAAATAATTAACCCCTAATCTTCCGACCGCAAATCGCCGCCACCTACGTTATCCCTATGTACCCCTAATCTGCTGCCCCTAACATCGCCGACCCCTATGTTATATTTATTAACCCCTAATCTGCCCCCCACAACGTCGCCGACACCTACCTACACTTATTAACCCCTAATCTGCCGAGCGGACCTGAGCGCTACTATAATAAAGTTATTAACCCCTAATCCGCCTCACTAACCCTATCATAAATAGTATTAACCCCTAATCTGCCCTCCCTAACATCGCCGACACCTACCTTCAATTATTAACCCCTAATCTGCCGACCGGAGCTCACCGCTATTCTAATAAATGTATTAACCCCTAAAGCTAAGTCTAACCCTAACACTAACACCCCCCTAAGTTAAATATAATTTTTATCTAACGAAATAAATTAACTCTTATTAAATAAATGATTCCTATTTAAAGCTAAATACTTACCTGTAAAATAAATCCTAATATAGCTACAATATAAATTACATTTATATTATAGCTATTTTAGGATTAATATTTATTTTACAGGCAACTTTGTAATTATTTTAACCAGGTACAATAGCTATTAAATAGTTAAGAACTATTTAATAGTTACCTAGTTAAAATAATAACAAATTTACCTGTAAAATAAATCCTAACCTAAGATATAATTAAACCTAACACTACCCTATCAATAAAATAATTAAATAAACTACCTACAATTACCTACAATTAACCTAACACTACACTATCAATAAATTAATTAAACACAATTGCTACAAATAAATACAATTAAATAAACTATCTAAAGTACAAAAAATAAAAAAGAACTAAGTTACAGAAAATAAAAAAATATTTACAAACATAAGAAAAATATTACAACAATTTTAAACTAATTACACCTACTCTAAGCCCCCTAATAAAATAACAAAGACCCCCAAAATAAAAAAGTCCCTACCCTATTCTAAAATACAAAAATTACAAGCTCTTTTACCTTACCAGCCCTGAACAGGGCCCTTTGCGGGGCATGCCCCAAGAATTTCAGCTCTTTTGCCTGTAAAAAAAAACATACAATACCCCCCCCCCAACATTACAACCCACCACCCACATACCCCTAATCTAACCCAAACCCCCTTAAATAAACCTAACACTAATCCCCTGAAGATCTTCCTACCTTGTCTTCACCATCCAGGTATCACCGATCCGTCCTGGCTCCAAGATCTTCATCCAACCCAAGCGGGGGTTGGCGATCCATAATCCGGTGCTCCAAAGTCTTCCTCCTATCCGGCAAGAAGAGGACATCCGGACCGGCAAACATCTTCTCCAAGCGGCATCTTCTATGTTCTTCCATCCGATGACGACCGGCTCCATCTTGAAGACCTCCAGCGCGGATCCATCCTCTTCTTCCGACGACTAGACGACGAATGACGGTTCCTTTAAGGGACGTCATCCAAGATGGCGTCCCTCGAATTCCGATTGGCTGATAGGATTCTATCAGCCAATCGGAATTAAGGTAGGAATTTTCTGATTGGCTGATGGAATCAGCCAATCAGAATCAAGTTCAATCCGATTGGCTGATCCAATCAGCCAATCAGATTGAGCTCGCATTCTATTGGCTGATCGGAACAGCCAATAGAATGCGAGCTCAATCTGATTGGCTGATTGGATCAGCCAATCGGATTGAACTTGATTCTGATTGGCTGATTCCATCAGCCAATCAGAAAATTCCTACCTTAATTCCGATTGGCTGATAGAATCCTATCAGCCAATCGGAATTCGAGGGACGCCATCTTGGATGACGTCCCTTAAAGGAACCGTCATTCGTCGTCTAGTCGTCGGAAGAAGAGGATGGATCCGCGCTGGAGGTCTTCAAGATGGAGCCGGTCGTCATCGGATGGAAGAACATAGAAGATGCCGCTTGGAGAAGATGTTTGCCGGTCCGGGTGTCCTCTTCTTGCCGGATAGGAGGAAGACTTTGGAGCACTGGATTATGGATCGCCAACCCCCGCTTGGGTTGGATGAAGATCTTGGAGCCAGGACGGATCGGTGATACCTGGATGGTGAAGACAAGGTAGGAAGATCTTCAGGGGATTAGTGTTAGGTTTATTTAAGGGGGTTTGGGTTAGATTAGGGGTATGTGGGTGGTGGGTTGTAATGTTGGGGGGGGGTATTGTATGTTTTTTTTTTACAGGCAAAAGAGCTGAAATTCTTGGGGCATGCCCCGCAAAGGGCCCTGTTCAGGGCTGGTAAGGTAAAAGAGCTTGTAATTTTTGTATTTTAGAATAGGGTAGGGAATTTTTTATTTTGGGGGTCTTTGTTATTTTATTAGGGGGCTTAGAGTAGGTGTAATTAGTTTAAAATTGTTGTAATATTTTTCTTATGTTTGTAAATATTTTTTTATTTTCTGTAACTTAGTTCTTTTTTATTTTTTGTACTTTAGATAGTTTATTTAATTGTATTTATTTGTAGCAATTGTGTTTAATTAATTTATTGATAGTGTAGTGTTAGGTTAATTGTAGGTAATTGTAGGTAGTTTATTTAATTATTTTATTGATAGGGTAGTGTTAGGTTTAATTATATCTTAGGTTAGGATTTATTTTACAGGTAAATTTGTTATTATTTTAACTAGGTAACTATTAAATAGTTCTTAACTATTTAATAGCTATTGTACCTGGTTAAAATAATTACAAAGTTGCCTGTAAAATAAATATTAATCCTAAAATAGCTATAATATAAATGTAATTTATATTGTAGCTATATTAGGATTTATTTTACAGGTAAGTATTTAGCTTTAAATAGGAATCATTTATTTAATAAGAGTTAATTTATTTCGTTAGATAAAAATTATATTTAACTTAGGGGGGTGTTAGTGTTAGGGTTAGACTTAGCTTTAGGGGTTAATACATTTATTAGAATAGCGGTGAGCTCCGGTCGGCAGATTAGGGGTTAATAATTGAAGGTAGGTGTCGGCGATGTTAGGGAGGGCAGATTAGGGGTTAATACTATTTATGATAGGGTTAGTGAGGCGGATTAGGGGTTAATACATTTATTATAGTAGCGCTCAGGTCCGCTCGGCAGATTAGGGGTTAATAAGTGTAGGTAGGTGTCGGCGACGTTGTGGGGGGCAGATTAGGGGTTAATAAATATAACATAGGGGTCGGCGATGTTAGGGCAGCAGATTAGGGGTACATAGGGATAACGTAGGTGGCGGCGGTTTACGGAGCGGCAGATTAGGGGTTAAAAGTGTAATGCAGGGGTCAGCGATAGCGGGGGCGGCAGATTAGGGGTTAATAAGTGTAAGGTTAGGGGTGTTTAGACTCGGGGTACATGTTAGAGTGTTAGGTGCAGACGTAGGAAGTGTTTCCCCATAGGAAACAATGGGGCTGCGTTAGGAGCTGAACGCTGCTTTTTTGCAGGTGTTAGGTTTTTTTTCAGCTCAAACAGCCCCATTGTTTCCTATGGGAGAATCGTGCACGAGCACGTTTTTGATGCCGGCCGCGTCCGTAAGCAACTCTGGTATCGAGAGTTGCATTTGCGGTAAAAATGCCCTACGCTCCTTTTTTGGAGCCTAACGCAGCATTTGTTTTAACTCTCGATACCAGAGTTAAATTTATGGTGCGGCCAGAAAAAAGCCCGCGGAGCGTTAACAGCCCTTTTACCGCCGAACTCTAAATCTAGGCCTAAGAAAGTCTAAAATATATCAACTAAGCTCTCATTATAACAGTACCTACATTTTTCGTTATTGCTACAATACGGTAAAAAAAAGAAAAATGTTTTATGAACTGAATGTTGGTTTATTAAAGGGACACTAAACCCCAATTTTTTTCTTTCATGATTCAGATAGAGCATGCAATTTTAAGCAACTTTCTAATTTACTCCTGTTATCATTTTTTCTTCGTTCTCTTTTTATCATTATTTCAAAAGCAGAAATGTGATGCATAGGAACTGGCTCATTTTTGGTTGAGAACCTGGGTTATGCTTGCTTATCGGTGGGTAAATGTCAGTCTTCAATTTGCAAGCGCTATCCATGGTGCTGAACCTAAAATGGGCTTGCTGCTAAAATTTACATTTGTGCTTTTAAAATAAAGATAGCAAGATAACAAAGACATATTGATAATTGGAGTAAATTAGAACGTTGCTTAAAATGTCATGCTCTATCTAAATCATAAAAGAAAAAAAATTGGGTTCAGTGTCCCTTTAAACTAATATTGACAAAATTAAATACATAAACATTGGACCTTGCAATTTAATAAACAGCAGTGATGGACAATATCCTAATGCATGGGGGCCGCAGGCTAATATTTTAGAAGCCTTAAGAGCTGCATATTAATTTATGGATCATAAGCAGGCAAATATTTTTTTTCTAAAAATGTCTAGCAGCACAGGGCCAGATTTAAGTAATGTTGCAGGGTTCCCTGTATCTGCTATCCTCCCCTTTAGATGGCTCATTTGAGTTTGCCTACTAGCCAGAAGTCTCCAAACCACATAGTCAGGAGCCAAAGCAAATAGTCAGACAAGCCGGAATCAGGAACAAGGAAAACAGCAGAGTCAGGAACAAGCCAGGGATCAGGAACCAGGAAGGACGTCAGGCAGCCAGGTAATACACAGGAACTCTCACAAACATGTCTGAGACAACACAAAGGCAAAGCATACTGAACAGAGGCCCTTTAAATAATAAGGGATGACATCACAATTCTGAGACTACATCCTATCTCACATGGATGATGCACACTAATCTGGCCATAAAAGGAAGTGCAGGAAGTGAGCAGCATCCCCCACAATGCACCAAGTCAGGGAGAGAGGTGAGTAAAATGGCTGCCAGCAGCACATGCCAAACACAACCCTGACAGTACCCTCCCCTCAACGACCCCTTCCTCGCGGGAGGACAAAAGGCTTATTGGGGAAATGGGCATGGAAGGCACGGAGGAGGGCGGGAGCATGAACATCAGAGTAGGGAACCCAAGAACGCTCCTCCTGACCATAGCCCCTCCAGTGAACCAAATACTGTACACAGGTTGTCAACAAAGATAGGATGGGGACGAGACAACACAGTGGTAAACCGATTACAAACCAATGGTTTCAAAAGGGAGACATGAAAAACATTGGAGATGCGCATAGCAGGAGGAAGGTCAAGAGCATAGGCCACAGGATTAACTGTCGGAGTATTCAAAAAGAAAAAACATATTAGGGAGCCAATTTATTGGAAGGCACATGAAGGTTCAAGTTGCGGGAGGACAGCCATACTCTCTCACCAACCTGGTAGGAAGGTGCGGGCAGATGCCTACGATCAGCCTGCTGAAGATGCTCCTCCAAAGCCGGAATACCCTGAGACATGAATGAATCGGGCAACAAGGATGGTTGAAACCCATAATTCGCCATAAACGGGGATAACTTGGAGGAAGCATTAATAGCACTATTACGAGCAAACTCTGCCCAAGGTAGCAGTTCAGACATATTATTGTGGTGATCTGAGACATAGCAATGGAGGAACTGTTCCAGAGTTTGATTAGACCGTTCCGCAACCTCATTGGATTGAGGGTGATATGCCGAGAAGAAGGAAAGCTGGATCCGCATTTGAGCACTAAAGGAACGCCAAAATCTGGAGACAAACTGGCTACCCCAGTCCGACACTTTCTCCTTGGGTAACCCATGTAAACGGAAGGCCTCCTGGGCAAAAATTGAAGCAAGCTCCTGAGCTGTAGGCAGCTTCATCAAGGGAATGCAATGTGACATTTTAGAAAAACGGTCAACCACCATAAGGATAACAGTATTGCCATTGGAAACAGGGAGCTCGACAATGAAGTCCATGGAAAGATGTGTCCAAGGATGCTCACCATTAGCAATAGGTTGAAGAAAACCCACAGGAAGACGTCGAGGAGTCTTATTCTGTGCAAAAACTGAGTAGGAGGCAACATACGCAGCAACATCAGAACGAAGACCTGGCCACCAGAATTGTCGAGTGAAAGACCAAATCATTTGGTTCTTGCCTGGGTGACCTGAGGGTTTAGGATAGTGGTAAGTGTTCAAAAGTTTAGTTCGAAGATTCTCAAGAACAAAACACTTACCACTAGGTTTCTCAGGAGGTGCATTGGTTTGTGCAGCCAGGATCTCCTACCCAAGGGGGAAGTCAAATTAGTACGTATGGTAGCCAAAATATGGTCAGGAGGTATAACAGGAGTAGGTACAGACTCGTCCTTGGACAGAGGCAAAAATTGTCGAGAGAGGGCATCAGCATTAACATTCTTACTACCAGGCAGGTAGGAGACCACATAATTAAACCAAGACAAAAATAGCGCCCATCTGGCCTGTCGGGGCAACAAACGTTTTGCTTCAGATAGATAAGTTAAATTCTTGTGGTCAGAAAGAATGAGCACTGGCACGCTAGTACCCTCGAGAAGATGCCTCCATTCCTTGAGTGCCAAAATTAGGGCCAGTAATTCACTGTCGCCAGTTTCATAATTGCACTCCGCTGGAGACAATTTCTTAGAGAAGAAACCACACGGATGCAAGGAACCATCAGGCGTAGGACGTTGAGACAAGAGGGCACCTACTCCAGTCTCAGGCACATCGACCTCAAGAACGAAAGGCAGGACAAGGTTAGGATGAGCCAGAACTGGAGCGGCAGCAAAGGCAGTCTTAAGACTATCAAAGGCCTTAATGGCAGTAGGTGACCAATGGAGTAGATGATTCTCTATACGGGTCATGTCTGTGATAGGTTTGACCAAGGAATAAACTTTCTATAGTAATTGGTGAACCCCAAAAAACGTTGAATAGACTGAAGACCAAATGGGCGAGGCCACTGCAGAACGGCAGATAACTTGTCAGGATCCATGGAGAACCCTGCAACAGAGATAACATAACCTAGGAAGGTTACTTGAGTCTGATGGAACTCACATTTCTCGAGTTTACAAAACAGGCCATTCTCACGTATTCTCTGAAGAACCAGTGTAACATCAGAATGATGAGCCTCAAGTGTGGGTGAGTGTATGAGGATGTCGTCTAAGTACACAACTACACACTGTTGCAACATATCTCGTAGGAGATCATTAATAAATTCCTGAAAAACAGCAGGAGCATTACATAGGCCAAAGGGCATTACAAGATACTCATAATGTCCGCTCCTGGTGTTAAATGCTGGTTTTCCATTTGTGGCCTTCCTTAATCCTAACGAGATTGTACGCTCCTCTCAAATCAAGTTTAGTAAAGACCGTAGCTCCCTTGAGGCGGTCAAAGAGTTCCGTAATGAGCGGAATAGGGTAAGCATTCTTAATGGTAAGACGATTAAGACCCCTATAATCAATACATGGTCTTAACTCGCCACCCTTTTTCTTCACAAAGAAGAAGCCAGCCCCTGCAGGAGAGCAGGATTTGCAGATGATTCCCCATGACAGAGCATCGGCAACATACTCCTCCATAGCACAATTCTCTGCAAAAGACAGAGGGCACACCCGGCCCTGAGGAGGAATGGCTCCGGGTTGCAGGTCTATGGAACAATCGTAAGACCCGTAAGGAGGCAACATACCGGCACGCACCTTGTCAAACACGTCTAGGAACTCTCTGTAATCCTCTGGCAATTGAGATACCGAAGAAGTGCACAAGACTTTAACTGGTTTCCGAAGACAAGTGAAAATACATTGCGGGGACCGCGACAAAATTTCAGTCCTGCACCAGTCGAGACTGGTATTGTGCTTTTGGAGCCAGGGATAACCCAGCACAACTGGAAAATGTGGAGAGTTTATCACCTGGAACTCGAGGGTTTCAAAATGGAGAGCCCCAACAGCCATGGAAAACAGAGCAGTTTCGTGAGTAACGAGTGTGGGCTGAAGGGGCCTGCCATCAATGACCTCAATAGCAAGCGGAACGGACCGAGGAAAAACAGGAATGGAGTGCTTTGATACAAAAGCACTGTCAATGAAATTGCCCGCAGCACCGGAGTCAACAAGAGCCTGAGTGACTATGGAGGAGTCCACCCAGGAAAGGACAACCTTGACCAAAGGTTTCTCCTTAAGTGGTTCCGGGGACGAGGATAAACCACACAAGGTCTGCCCCCGACAGGACCTTAGGTGTGAGCGTTTCCCGGCCGTGTAAGACAAGACTTCAAAAGGTGGCCCTGTAACCCACAATAGAGGCAGAGCCCCTCCCTCCTCCTAAAGGCCCTCTCTGCTGTGGAGAGACGCATGAATCCCAACTGCATCGGCTCAGCAGTACCTGGTGACTCGGGACCACGAGGCATGGGAGGAGAGGGAGGCATGGGTGGGAACAAACACATAGGAGACAACGGAACAGGAGGCTTCCGCAAGCGCTCCTTGAAAGAGGGCCTCTCTCTGAGCTGATATCAATTAGGATAAAAAAAGACAAGAATGCCTTGAGATGCTCTGGTTAATCTCTGGCAGCAACTTTGTCTTTAATCGAATCAGAGAGCCCATGAAAGAAGGCGGCAACAAGGGCTTCATTGTTCCAACCTACCTCTGCGGCAAGCGTATTGAACTCAACAGCATACTGAGCAACAGATCTTGTACCTTGCTGAATGGACATGAGTCGTTTAGCAGCAGAGGAGGAGCGAGCCAGAACATCAAATACCCTTCGAAAGGAGGTCACAAATTCAGGGTAATTTGAAATAACAGGTTTATTAGTCTCCCACAAGGGATTAGCCCAAGCAAGAGCTGTGTCAGAGAGTAAAGAGATTAGAAATCCCACCTTAGCTCTGTCAGAGGGAAACGCCTGAGGTAACATCTCAAAGTAAATGCCCACCTGAAAAACTCTCTGCACTGAATAGGATCGCCTCCATATCACTGAGGTAGAGGTGCAGAACCGGACATGCTCCTGGTAGGCATAGGTACAGCAGCGGAAACAGGAGAAGCCATAACTTGCGGGACACTTTGGTCCAAATGTGCAGTGCGAGTCAGCAGGGTTTGCAGGGCTAGTGCAAATTGATCCAAGCGGTGATTCTGTACATTCATCCTGGAAATGATGGCAGGTAAAGGTGGATTATTGGCACCATCAGGATTCATGGCTTTTGCATAATGTCAGGGTGCCAGGAATCAGACTGAGACGAGAAGTGCAAAAATATCCACACCTTTATTAATAGCAAAAAATAATAAAAAGTCCACAAGTCAAATAACAATCCAGGAGTCAAAACCAGAGCTGGTAGTCAGATAAGCCGAGTAAGGAGCCAAAGCAAATAGTCAGACGAGCCGGAATCAGGAACAAGGAAAACAGCAGAGTCAAGAACAAGCCAGGAATCAGGAACCAGGAAGGACGTCAGGCAGCCAGGTAATACACAGGAACTCTCACAAACAGGTCTGAGACAACGCAAAGGCAAAGCATACTGAACAGAGGCCCTTTAAATAATAAGTGATGACATCACAATTCTGAGACTGCATCCTGTCTCACATGGATGATGGACACCAGTCTGACCATAAAAGGAAGTGCAGGAAGTGAGCAACATCCCCCACAATGCACCAAGTCAGGAAGAGAGGTGAGTAAAATGGCTGCCAGCAGCACATGCCAAACACAACAGGGATAAACCCTGACACTCAGGGCTTAATTAACATATATTTTATTAATAATTCAATGATTCAGTCAGTCAACATTTCGGTCCTCGCAGGGACCTTTGTCAAGACTGTTCTCCGTGAGAGGGTGTGTAAAGCTATCACCGCTGATAGCTTTACACACCCTCTCACCGAGAACAGTCTTGACAAAGGTCCCTGCAAGGACCAAAACTTTGACTGACTGAATTAATGAATTATTAATAAAAATTATGTTAATTAAGCCCTGAGTGTGCCTCTTCTCTACACAAAAGTTTATATATATATATATATATATATATATATATATATATATATATATATATATATATATATATATATATTATTTCTCTCTCTCTCTATTAGGATATAACCAGAAAATACAGGATATTTTTAGGCAGTATTAAAAAAAAGAAAGAAAAATCAGTAAAAGACTGCTTCTTTAGGCTAAAGTGGAAAGTATTTAGTGTGACCTCCCATTACACTTGAGCAATAGCAGGAACCTGTCTCTCGTAATCCTAAATGGAATGGAACCCTAATTAATGTTATTGCTATCACCTGTATTTGTCCTACTATTTCATGTCAAAATGACTGATGTGAAAAAGGCCTATTACACCAGGTTTGTACAAGACATGCTTGAGCATTACATACACATGTGGTATGAGTTTAATTCATTGGAAGCTTGCTAAAAAGACCAACTTTCAATCACATCATTCCATTCAAAATGTCAAAGATCACAGAATTTGACAGACATAAAATCATACTTTTGCATCAGCAAGGCCACCCTCAAAACGAAATCATCAAACAAACTGGATACTCAATATGTAGTTTTCAAACTGTTATAAAGACATTTGAAAAATCTGGAGAGATCAAGACCCAAATTATATTTGGAGAGAAAAAGAGCTAATAAAACACTGACAGTCATGGACTGGCCTCCACAGAGTCCAGATGTGAATAATATAGAGACAGTATGGGATCCACTGGACAGAGAAAAAAAGACAATCTAAATCTTAAGAAGAGCTCTGGTAAGTGCTCAAAAAAGTATATATTACTTCAGAAAACTTCAGAACAGTCTCCCCAAAATAGTTCAGGATGTTCATAGTGCCAAGGGAGGTCACAGTAAATACTGACTTTTAGCTGAAGCCATATTGTTCTGAAAATTGTGAAATTGTGTTTTTTTATATTTTGTGTACATATTTCCTGTATTTTCTGTTTGTTTCATAATAAAGAGACTTAAAAATAAATATGGATGGTCATTAAAATTTTGCTAAAACAGGGGGGGCGGAGCTAACCACCAAAGAGATCAGACATGTTTCCCTGAGGCTACCACTTATACCCTTAAATGTATTCAATTATAGCGAGATTTCTGGACTAATAGACTTATAATATCCTCTACAGCTTTACAAACAAGAGCCCATTTATAAAGAAAAGGTACATTTGGACTCTTCCTCAATACAGTAACGGCGGTATAGTGCTCCAGTATGAAGAGGCCCTGATGGCGGGAAACGGTGCCCATATCCCTTTAGAGCAGAGATGCTAACTAAAGCTATCTTATCCCTCTCTCTGTCTAAGGTACCTGAGAAGGTTAGTGCATTGAGAGCCGGTTCATCGACCGGGGACTTTGAACCCCCCCTTCTACTTAGCTCCTGACAATTGCGAGGTAACTACACTTACAGATGGACCAAACGTATAAAGTTTGTAATCTAAGTGAGTATTTCTATAGAGTATATCACGTCTGGGACACTATCTCGCAATGGAGGAACTGCACACAATCGTCAAATTCCTCCTATGGAAGCTGGAGAGCAAAATGGATAGCCAGTTTGAGGATCTTGCATTGCTCTGCAAGGAGAACAGATGCGACACTCCCCTTCTGGACAAGAGCCTACCTTCCGCGGATCATATACATAACCCCTCTTCTACTCACTGTGGAATACCCTCCCTGAATGGGAGTCCAACTGAGGGGCAGCAAGGGTTCCTTGATGCTCAACCATGCAGTGTAGTTATGCACGACTTGCTACCCCAACGACCTGCAACAGTTGAAGTTATCCTGACTGGGCCCCCTGCTGACGCCGGGAGTGATGCGGCCGGCCTCCCGGGCTCAAGCAGAGCTCTGACACCCCTGTTCAGCTCACTTGATGGCAGGTCACAGGATCTTACCACTATAGTCTTTTCTACTCCTGGGATCAGAGGACGCTGCACAGAGAAGCTCGGGACTTATATAGAAGGAGCACCCCAGATATGTATTCTACCTTGCATACCATGCAGATGGGTTACTCGACGGCGACTGCCACATATCCAGACAACAACAGAGAGATCTGTTAGACAACAAATTTACGTCCTGCTGATAGTTCCATTGCTCAGAGACATTCCTGTGACTTTTGTAGCATCTGGCATTGGCTGATAACTTCCCTTGTTTTTTTCTATTTTTTCTTTTTCTTCAGGACAGGACTTCACACAAACAAATTTTGGAATTCCAACCTGAACTAAGCTATGTGTACTTTTATTACTTATTGGGACATTTTAATGAAAGCTAACCAGTTTGATAACAATGCCCAACCCACCACACCTGTTACTAGTTTAATACATTAAGTCTTAGCATGGTATTAACCGTATATTTTTTTTAGTAAAACTAATATATTTTCCTCTAGGATGATGCCATGCTTGCAACGAGTTATATGTACTGTCTATTGATTTATTTTCATACACTTATTGACTGTGACTTGTTGTATGCTATCATTATCCATTTATTTATTTGAGTAGGCCAGAAAGAAAAGCTGGTTAACCCTCAGGTTCATCCAACTAACTTCTCTGAACCCTCTTTTATGTTCCGCCTATGGGCATAGTACTACTTGTCAGTGTATTCCCATTAGTTCTAAGATTTTCATTCACCCTTCACACTCCATCCTCTCTAAGGCCCACTATGTATTTGAGTTCCCGTCACATAGTTTGGGCTATGCATATTCCCACATTATTGCTATTAGCCATCATGTTATCTGTATATAGAAGTTCATAAAGAAGTTATGTATAATATTTTTGTGCTATACAATACTCTCAATAGCTTATATTCTACAATTCAGGGCTTTGTTGGGCTACCTTAGAGGGATATACTAGTCATATTTGGCGTCTGCATAACTCACTCCCCTCCTATAAGTCACATGGTGAAATAACTCCCTGCTCGCTAATTTGGATCCAAAGTTAAATCTGGCTTGTTGAACTTTGTTAAATGAAGTTTTATTACTGTTTTCATTTAATGTATTTGGTACACAGTAAGCCATCTCCCAATAGCCCAATTTCACTCCCCTTTTTCCTACATTAACTAGATTTTACTTTCCCTAACTATATTTAATGTCTGCACAACTCACTCCCCTCCAATAAGCCACATGATGAAATAACTCCCTGCACACTAATTTGGAACCAAAGTTAAATCTGGTTTGTGGAACTTTACTAATTAAGTTTTTAGCTTTTTTAATTTCATTTATTTAGTACACAGTAACCCAACTCCCAATAGCCCAATTTCACTCCCCTTTTTCCTACATTAACTAGGTTTTTCTTTACCTACCTATAAAATACTTCTCCCTATCTAATTGGTGTGGATGCTTAGTGGAAGATATATAGCAGGGTTAGATACTTGTGATTCTCATATCTGTCTCATGGGGTATCAGCTTCTAACAGTTCCCTATACACTTCTCTGGATACACTTCTAATAGAGAGCTTCCCACTTAACTTTTATATTGAAATGAGGAGCTCTGGAGACCAAATTTGAGAGACAGAATAAATATATACAATATTGTCTGCAGAAACTAGTCTCATTGATGTTCCGCAGGATCCTTACCTTCCATAGACCCTTATAAATCCTCATAGGTGTTTGGACTTAGAGATCTTTTATTATATCATGATGTTACTTCTGTTCTCCTCTAACATTAAACATATCATTAAGGTTCTCATAGTTTTAGTTAAACAGAAAAGTCCCAAGAGTGACCTATATAATCCTCACCAATCCTATTTTATCTTAAGCTTTTGATAACACCTTACCTACTATAGTTCCGCACACTTCATATACTACTCGGTTCATCCCTCTATGAGCTTAATACCAATTCCTTAAATGTCAATTGTCAATCTCCTATAACATTTCCCATCAATACGCACACCCGCCCCCTCCCCCACTTCAAAGCAGCTTCTGCCTGCTGATTCTCCCTAACTATCATACAATATATAACATCATATGATTCCCAAAATACACCCCACACAATAAAAAACGAGGCCCAATCACCACAGACTTAACACCCTATTAGATTACCCCTGATTATATCTGACGTTAGGATTTCCTCAAACTACACATCACATTAGCTGACACCAGCATACTTATGAGACTAATTCTGAACTCTCTATGTAAGCCTTGCTATAAATGTTTACAATTGCTATTTTGATGAAGGTGTAATAGTTTATAATAGCCCAAAAGTGATATACCCTTGTAATGTTATAGTCTGATTTTTTCATGTATATGTTTGAAGCCTCAATAAAAAAATGTGTTTAAAATAAAAAACTTTGCTAAAACAACAAATCTAATGGTGGCCTAAGACTTTTGCACAGTACTATATATATATGTATAATCCGTGCTTTGTGAGCAAACTGCTCTGATAGACGGCAAGAATTTCAAAGCGAGACTCTGCAGTACTGTGCGGACATTACGTATACCGGTCGGCTAACCAATGCCGATGCGCATTTCACCCCCTCGTCTGATTGTAAGACAGGGATATGCCCCGACGAAGCCCTGTCTTACAAGCAGACGAGGGGGTGAAATGTGCATTGGCATTGGTTAGCCGACCGGTACAGTACGCACAGGACTGCAGAGTCTCACTTTAAATTCTTGGCGTCTTTTGGAGCAGTTTGCTCACAAAGCATGGATTATACAAGGAAAGCACTTCCAAGAAGGATATCCATCGCCTTTCCAGCTGATAACAAGGTTGTATGTACTTTTCAATAGAAGGCAACAGATGGGCCTTTAAAGTAGGAGTGTATGATTATCCCTGTCGAGGGTTACTGTTCATAAACTTAGAACTGTTACTCAAAAAACTGCATACCGCCTTACACTGCCTTATATAGCACTTCCAGCTGAATTGCATACCTGCAAGTGTACAACTATAAAGACATATAAGTGATATCTCAGCATTACTGCTGCTAACCTGCTTACTAATCCTCAGATGCTTTAACTTTGCATGTTTTCTATCCTATGTCAAATGTACATATTTAGTTGCGTTGATTACTAGATTACTTAGATCCCAATCTTCTCCTGCTCAGTTAATACCTCTGAAACCAGGGGTGCTGTGAGCAGCAGGGTGTAGTCAGTCTAGATAACATTCCCCCTACAATATATTTCTGTGCTTGCTTATGTACTTTGCAATACTAGCTCTGTTAAGCTGAACATATGTTGATATGACAAACTGCACTTATGCAAGAATTCAATACTTAACCTCTTAGATCCCACTTTATATCTGCCCAGGTTATACCTTCATGCCTACTTTGCTTGGGGGTTCTGTGAGCAGTAGGGTGTAGTAGGTTAAGTAATATCTTGCCATCAACACCTTGATACTAACAGATTGAGTTACTTTGGCCTGTGTTCATCACTGACCAGTCAGGTTTATTATGCACTTTGCATATAAAAATGTATTAATATATGAATTTTATATGTATGTCCTTGTGTGCCTACACATCGTATATGTACTTTAGAACTGTACATTTTGAATGACTGATGGTGTTCTCACGGGGCGAGATGTCACTGATTCACAATTAAAACTCGCTATTGAAGTATATATTTCTTGAGCTTCTCTTTACTTTACAAAAGAGTGCTGATTTCCCGTTTAACAACAAGATTTTATTCTTGTTTATTCTCTCTTATTTGCTCCATGCCATATATATATATATATATATATATATATATATATATATATATATATATATATATATATATATATATATATATATATATATGAATATTTATTTAGAAATATTCAGAACATATTCTGCTATGAGCAGAAAAATTGAATTTATATGTATCACAATGTAAAAGCTCTTTACCTTTTTTTTCTAACACCTGATACCTCATATCTTTGAGCCCTTATAACTTTTTTGTGCAATTTTGTTTTAGTAATTTTTAGCACACAGTGTTAATATGAGTGTAACTATACTTTGTACTGTATTCAACACTTTTTTGTTTTGCTAAAAAGTTAACTAAAGCACTGAGGTGCACTAACGCGATGCCCATTGACCTCAATTGCGCTCAAGAAATTGCATTTACTTTCAAACTTTAAAAATAGCAAAAAACACCTTTTGCATGTGTGCAATTTTTAGTGCACCACTCATAAACTAGCCCTATATGTTTAAAAAGCATTTTGTTAGAGAAACTGTGCATTGTTTTCCAGACACTGGACACACCACTTGAAAAATCTCTTGAATGCTGTTTTTCTTACTTTCTTTCCTGTGGCCAAGTAGAGACAGATATAAACAAGCTCCTTATATATCAGCTAATCACTGTGAAGCATGTACGGTTCTTAGTGTCAGGGTTTAGCACTCCATGAAATGCACTCTCTGGGAGCAGTTAAAACAAAGCAGTAAGATTAATTCTATCAGTATGGGCCATAGTTTTCTTAAAATGTTGTAATCTTTTATATGTAAACCCATTTATAGTTCAAAGTTTCAATCTAAAACATTTTATCTCAAATTACTGGTAGTTAACTAATTTATCTATACATGTTACACTGTCATACGTGTGACAGCCCATTACCGATTTCATGCTTGACATGGTACTCATATAATTTCCTCCTACGGCTTAGCTGAGAAAATATGAATTCTCCCATAGGAGGATAGTAACCAAGTAAAATATTCATAGAAAAAATTCACATTGACAATTTTAAAGCTATGCCAAAAAATGGGATTTATAATATGAAAAAAATCATTCCTATTTAAATAAGTATCTCTTAAAAGAGTATAATACAAAAGATGTAACTCAAAGATAAGCAAAGATTAGCAAAATATTTATAAAGCCTTTATAGTAAACTAGTGGAAAAAGCTACCCAGAGGGCAGTCTATTGTAGTGACAGAACCACCGAACAACCCTGCAATTTTCAGAAGCGCAGTCTATTGTGGTGAAGGAACCACCCTGCCATTTTCAGAATCCACCTGGATGCAGCATAAGCTTACACTGCATCCAGGTGAATTCTTTCACCACCCTGCCATTTTTGGAATCCACCTGGATTCAGCTTATGCTGCATCCAGGTGGATTCCAAAAAAAGCAAGGTGGTGAAAGAATCTATCCAGGTGGATTGTTTCACCACCCCTTTTGCACTCTTTCCCCCCTCTTTTGCGCTCTCTCCCCCCTCTCTTTTGCTCTCTCTCACCCTCTTTTTTGCTCTCCCTCTCCCCCTCTCTTTTGCTCTCTCTCTCTCCCCTCTCTTTTGCTCTCTCTCCCCTCTATTTTGCTCTCTCTCTTCCCTCTCTTTTGCTCTCTCTCTTCCCTCTCTTTTGCTCTCTCTCCCCTCTCTTTTGCTCTCTCTCCCCTCTCTTTTGCTCTCTCTCTCCCTCTCCTTTGCTCTCTCTCTCCCTCTCTTTTGCTCTCTCTCTCCCTCTCTTTTGCTCTCTCTCTCCCCTTCTCTTTTGATCTCTCCCCCTCTCTTTTGCTCTCTCCCCCCCTCTATTTTGCTCACCCTCTCCCCTCTCTTTTGCTCTCTCTCTCCCCTTTCATTTGCTCTCTCTCCCCTCTCATTTTTTCTCTCTCCCCTATCAGTCTGTGTTGTTAATAAAAAAATATTGAACTACAGAAAAAAATAAACAGATAAAACCTAATCCCTATGAAAATAAAAAGCCCCTCAAAATAAAAACACCCCCTAATCTAATGCTAAACTACCAATAGCCCTTAAAAGGGCTTTGTGTAGGGTATTTCCATAAGTTAAACAGCTCTTTTGCAGTTACCAAAAATACTAAGTCCCCCCTAACAGTAAAACCCACCACCCACGATACCCCCCAAAATAAATAAACCTAACACTAAAAAACCTAAACTATCAATTGCACTGTAAAGGGGAGGGCTGCCCATCATTAATCTAAAAAAAAATATATTAAAAAAAACCTGTCTAACCCCAAAAAATTAAACTTAAGTTACAGAAAATAAAAAAAATCTAATATTACAGAAAATAAAAAAACAAATTACCAAACTTTACAAAATTAAATCTAATCTCTATTGGCTAGATTTAGAGTTTGGCGTTAGCCGTCAAAACCAGCGTTAGAGGCTCCTAACGCTGGTTTTGGGCTACCGCTGGTATTTAGAGTCTTGTAGGTAAGGGTCTAACGCTCACTTTCCAGCCGCGACTTTTCCATACCGCAGATCCCCCTACGCCATTTGCGTATCCTATCTTTTCAATGGGATTTTTTTTAACACCGGTACTTAGAGTCTTGGCTGAAGTGAGCGTTAGAAATCTAACGACAAAACTCCAGCCGCAGAAAAAAGTCAGGAGTTAAGAGCTTTCTGGGCTAACGCCGGTTCATAAAGCTCTTAACTACTGTGCTCTAAAGTACACTAACACCCATAAACTACCTATGGACCCCTAAACCGAGGTCCCCCAATATCGCCGCCACTCTATTACATTTGTTTAACCCCTAATCTGCCCACCGCACGCCGCCACCACCTACATTATCCCTATGTACCCTTAATCTGCTGCCCCTAACACCGCCGACCCCTATATTATATTTATTAACCCCTAATCTGCCACCCCCAACGTCGCCTCCACCAGCCTACAATTA
Source organism: Bombina bombina (assembly GCF_027579735.1). NCBI lineage: Eukaryota > Metazoa > Chordata > Amphibia > Anura > Bombinatoridae > Bombina > Bombina bombina. The sequence continues at coordinate 487,714,591 of NC_069502.1, read as the reverse complement.
TTAACCCCTAATCTGCCGACCGGACCTCACCGCTACTATAATAAAGTGATTAACCCCTAATCCGCCTCACTCCCGCCTCAATAACCCTATAATAAATAGTATTAACCCCTAATCTGCCCTCCCTAACATCGCCTACACTTAACTTCAATTATTAACCCCTAATATAGCGACCGGACCTCGCCGCTACTCTAATAAATGTATTAACCCCTAAAGCTAAGTCTAACCCTAACACTAACACCCCCCTAAGTTAAATATAATTTAAATCTAACAAAATAAATTAACTCTTATTAAATAAATTATTCCTATTTGAAGCTAAAAACTTACCTGTAAAATAAACCCTAATATAGCTACAATATAAATTAAAATTATAATTATATTGTAGCTATTTTAGGATTTATATTTATTTTACAGGCAACTTTGTATTTATTTTAACCAGGTACAATAGCTATTAAATGGTTATTAACTATTTAATAGTTACCTAGTTAAAATAATTACAAAATTACGTGTAAAATAAATCCTAACCTAAGTTACAATTAAACCTAACACTACACTATCAATAAATTAATTAAATAAAATACCTACAATTATCTACAATTAAATCTAACACTACACTATCAATAAATTAATTAAATACAATACCTACAAATAAATACAATTAAATAAACTAACGTACAAAAAAATAAAAAAGAACTAAGTTACAAAAAATAAAAAAATATTTACAAACATTAGAAAAATATTACAATTTTAAACTAATTACACCTACTCTAAGCCCCCCCAAAATAAAAAAATGCCCTACCCTATTCTAAAATAGAAAAACTCTTTTACCTTACCAGCCCTTAAAAGGGCCTTTTGTGGGGCATGCCCCAAAGAATTCAGCTCTTTTGCCTGGAAAAAAAAACATACAATACCCCCCACCAACATTACAACCCACCACCCACATACTCCTAATCTAACCCAAACCCCCCTTAAATAAACCTAACACTAAGCCCCTGAAGATCATCCTACCTTGAGCTGTCTTCAGCCAGCCGACCACCGATGGAACCGAAGAGGAGATCCGGAGCAGCAGAAGTGATCCTCCAAGGGGCGCTGAAGAAGTCTTCCATCCAATGAAGTCATCATCCAGGCGGCACTGAAGAAATCTTCCATCCGGGTGATGTCATCTTCCAAGCGGGGTCCTCAATCTTCTTCTTCAGGATCCATCTTCATTCCGCCGACGCGGAACATCCTTCTTCCCCAACGGACTACCGACGAATGAAGGCTCCTTTAAGGGACGTCATCCAAGATGGCGTCCCTCGAATTCCGATTGGCTGATAGGATTCTATCAGCCAATCGGAATTAAAGTAGGAAAAATCTGATTGGCTGATTGAATCAGCCAATCAGAATTCAAGTTCAATCCGATTAGCTGATCCAATCAGCCAATCAGATTGAGCTTGCATTCTATTGGCTGATCGGAACAGCCAATAGAATGCAAGATCAATCTGATTGGCTGATTGGATCAGCCAATCGGAATGAACTTGAATCTGATTGGCTGATTCCATCAGCCAATCAGAATTTTCCTACCTTAATTCCAATTGGCTGATAGAATCCTATCAGCCAATCGGAATTCGAGGGACGCCATCTTGGATGACGTCCCTTAAAGGAGCCTTCATTCGTCGGTAGCCCGTCGGGGAAGAAGGATGTTCCGCGCCGGTGGAATGAAGATGGATCCTGAAGAAGAAGATTGAAGACCCTGCTTGGAAGATGACAGCGCCCGGATGGAAGATTTCTTCAGCACCGCCTGGAAGATGACTTCATCGGATGGAAGACTTCTTCAGCGCCCCTTGGAGAATCACTTCTGCCGCTCCAGATCTCCTCTTCAGTTCCATCGGTGGCTCGGCTGAGTGAAGATGACTAAAGTTAGGTTTATTTAAGGGGGGTTTGGGTTAGATTAGGGGTATGTGGGTGGTGGGTTTTAATGTTGGGGGGGTTGTATTTTTCTTTTACAGGCAAAAGAGCAGTTTTCTTTGGGGCATGCCCCGCAAAAAGCCCTTTTAAGGGCTGGTAAAGTAAAAGAGCTTTGAACTTTTTTAATTTAGAATAGGGTAGGGATTGACACCCCCTGCTAGTGGCTGATTGGCCCCAAATCTGCAGGGGGCAGTATTGCACCAGCAGTTCGTAAGAACTTCTGGTGCAATGATTAATGCCGACAGCATATGCTGTCCGGTTTAATCAATGTGCAGCGGACATGATCCGCTATATCGGATCATGCCCACTCGCACCATCATAAATAGGCCCAAATATCTCCAAAAATATATAAATACTATAAAATATTTAAGGATACCTTTGGTATAATAACACCAACTATGTAAGGGCTTCCACAAGTATCTGGCAACTGTGTGACAAATGCCACTCATCGGACAGCCCACTTTGAAGCTAGGAAGTAAAGGACGGCTACACATATGTGTGAGGGGGCCTTCTTTACAAATGTTATAAAAGTTTCTGTAGGTCTTTTCTTTCATTAGTTCTAATATGCCTCTTTATAATTTCCAGAATAGTCTTTGAGAATATAAGTTTAACTTATTACATTCTTCTCCTATATATATATATATATATATTTTAAGGGTTATTTAAGGAAGGTGCCCGGCCAATCCTCTGGCATCCACCCCAATTGAACCTTGGAGAATGAAGTTTATAAGGGGGGCTTCTTAAACCCCCCAGGCAGATAGTGAAGATGGGGGAATTACAGTGCATGCTATATATGTTTGCTGCGGTGACTCCGACATTCTGAGGGGATTTATGATCATACATCGAGCTTTACCCACAGCCGCTTGTGTAATGTCCATTTTCCCCGGTGTAATCCTAGGATCACCCAATATTTGACTTTACCTGCAACATACATACATACACATTCCCTTGTCTATCCAGTGAAATATGGTCCACCATTTTATTTTTTTATCTTTAGCTTTATGTAATTTATTCCTTCTTCTATTCCCATGCAATATGCATAAATAACGTGTCTGTTGGTTGTTTTTAGGACAAAAGTAAAATGTCTCTCTTTTATTAATTAAGATAAATATCAATAAAAATGACAAACTTTTATTCAATTTCATAGTAACTATGAAAAATACATCAGACATTGAAAAGCAAATTCTGTTTACTTTGGGACCTCCAATCTAATTTTTATAGCACATAAGCAAAAAGCCATTTTATGCATAAGAAAAGTTCATGCACATTTTCTTTTCCTGAATGACTTAAAGGGACATACTACTTGAAAATATGTATTGTTTAAAAAGATAAATATTCCCTTTATTATCATTTCTCCAGTTTTGCATAACCAACAATGTTATATTAATACAATTTTTACCTCTGTGATTACCTTGTATCTAAGCATCTGCAGACTGCCCCCTTATTTCAGTTCTTTTGAGAGACTTGCATTTTTGCCAATCAGTGCTAAAATCTCCACGGAATGTGCACAGTTATCTATATGGCACACATGAACTAATGCTGTCTAACTGTGAATAACTGTCAAAATCATTGAGATAAGAGGTGGCCTTCAAGGGCTTTGAAATTAGCATATGAGCCTAGCTAGGTTTAGCTTTCAACAAAGAACACCAAATAAACAAAGCAAATTTGTTGGTAAAAGCAAAGTGGAAAGTTGTTAAAAAAAGTGCATGCCCTACCTGAATCATGAAAGTTTAATTTTAACTAGTCTGTCCCTTTAACACATGCATGAATGAAACTTTAATTTCTTAAAAAATAAACATGTTTTAGTTGACTCAATCATTATGAACTGAAACATACATTTTAATTGAAAAGCTGTACTTGAAAATGTAATTCTTGCTTTCAAGTCAAAGGGGGATAGTTATCAAGCCGTCAACCTCAAATACGCTGGAATTCCGCAGCGTATTTGTGGCGAGGCTGATTCGCCTTAGTTATCAAAGGCTAGAGACCGGCAAAAGTAGAATTTTGTGACGTAAATTTCGATCCGCCGGACTCAGTCCGACACAAATTGATTCTTACGTCACTCCAGATGTTCCGCACACAAGTTCGGCACAATCTGACTACTTTTGCTAGTTATCAAAAAACTAGCAGGTACGCTCGGCACTTTTACGGCAGCGTACCTGGTTTTCAATCCGCCGCCCTGGAGGCTGCGGATCCCATAGGAATCAATGGGAGTCTGACCATAGCGAAAGTACAAGTTCGCTGCTGACAGACATCCCATTGATTCCTATGGGAGCTGTCTGCACCTAACACCCTAACATGTACCCCGAGTCTAAACACCATTAATCTGTCCCCCCTACACCGCCGCAACTAAATACATTTATTACCCCCTAAACCGCCGCTCCCGGAGCCCACCGCAAGCTACTGTATACATATTAACCCCTAAACCGCCGCTCCCGGAGCCCACCGCAACTATAATAAATGTATTAACCCCTAAACCGCCGCTCCCGGGGCCAACCGCAACTATAATATATGTATTAACCCCTAAACCTCTGCTCCCTGACCCTGCCGCAACCTATATTAAATTTATTAACCCCTAATCTGCCCCCCCCTACACCGTCGCCACCTATAATAAATTTATTAACCCCTATCCTGCCCCCCACTACACTGCCGCCACTGTAATAAAATTATTAACCCCTAAACCTAAGTCTAACACTAACCCTAACACCCCCCTAACTTAAATATTAATTAAATAAATCTAAATAATATTTCTATTATGAACTAAGTTAATCCTATTTAAAACTAAATACTTGCCTTTAAAATAAACCCTAATATAGCTACAATATAAATAATAATTATATTGTAGCTATCTTAGGATTTATTTTTATTTTACAGGTAACTTTCAATTTATTTTAACTAGGTACAATAGCTATTAAATAGTTATTAACTATTTAATAGCTTACCTAGCTAAAATAAAGAGAAATTTACCTGTAAACTAAAAACTAACCTAAGTTACAATTACACCTATAACTACACTATACTTTAATAAATTATTCCTATTTAAAACTAAATACTTACCTGTAAAATAAACCCTAAGATAGCTATAATGTAATTAATAATTACATTATAGCTATTTTAGGATTTATATTTATTTTACAGGTAACTTTGTATTTATTTTAGCTAGTTAGAATAGTTATTAAATAGTTATTAACTATTTAATAACTACCTAGCTAAAAGAAATACAAAATTACCTGTAAAATAAATCCTAACCTAAGTTACAATTAAACCTAACACTACACTATCATTAAATTAATTAAATAAATTACCTACAAATAACTACAATTAAATACAATTACATAAACTAACTAAAGTACAAAAAATAAAAAAGCTAAGTTACAAAAAATAAAAAAAATAGGTTACAAACATTTTAAAAATATTACAACAATTTTAAGCTACTTACACCTAATCTAAGCCCCCTAATAAAATAACAAACCCCCCCAAAATAAAAAAATGCCCTACCCTATTCTAAATTTAAAAAGTTCAAAGCTCTTTTACCTTACCAGCCCTTAAAAGGGCCTTTTGTGGGGGCATGCCCCAAAGAGTTCAGCTGATCAAAACAGCCAATAGAATGCAAGCTCAATCTGATTGGCTGATTGGATCAGCCAATCGGATTGAACTTGAATCTGATTGGCTGATTCAATCAGCCAATCAGATTTTTCCTACCTTAATTCCGATTAAGAATTGAAGGGACGCCATCTTGGATGACGTCCCTTAAAGGAGCCTTCATTCGTCGGTAGTCCGTTGGTAAAGAAGGATGTTCCGCATCGGCGGGATGAAGATTCAAGACCCGGCTTGGAAGATGACATCCCGAGGATAGAAGGCTTCTTCAGCGCCGCTTGGAAGATGACATCGCCCGGATAGAAGAATTCTTCAGCGCCGCTTGGAGGATCACTTCATCGGATGGAAGATTTCTTCAGGGCCCCTTGGAGGATCACTTCTGCCGGTCCGGGTCTCCTCTTCAGTTCCATCGGTGGCTCGGCTGAGTGAAGACGACTAAAGGTAGGATGATCTTCAGGGGATTAGTGTTAGGTTTTTTTAAGGGGGGTTTGGGTTAGATTAGGAGTATGTGGGTGGTGGGTTTTAATGTTGGGGGGGTTGTATTTTTCTTTTACAGGCAAAAGAGCTGAACTCTTTGGGGCATGCCCACACAAAAGGCCCTTTTAAGGGCTGGTAAGGTAAAAGAGCTTTGAACTTTTTTTAATTTAGAATAGGGTAGGGCATTTTTTATTTTGGGGGGGTTTGTTATTTTATTAGGGGGCTTAGATTAGGTGTAAGTAGCTTAAAATTGTTGTAATATTTTTAAAATGTTTGTAACCTATTTTTTATTTTTTTGTAACTTAGATTTTTTATTTTTTGTACTTTAGTTAGTTTATGTAATTGTATTTAATTTGTAGGTAATTTATTTATTTAATGTAATGATAGTGTAGTGTTAGGTTTAATTGTAACTTAGGTTAGGATTTATTTTACAGGTAATTTTGTATTTCTTTTAGCTAGGTAGTTATTAAATAGTTAATAACTATTTAATAACTATTCTAACTAGCTAAAATAAATACAAAGTTACCTGTAAAATAAATATAAATCCTAAAATAGCTATAATGTAATTATTAATTACATTATAGCTATCTTAGGGTTTATTTTACAGGTAAGTATTTAGTTTTAAATAGGAATAATTTATTAAAGTATAGTGTAGTGTTAGGTGTAATTGTAACTTAGGTTAGTTTTTAGTTTACAGGTAAATTTCTCTTTATTTTAGCTAGGTAGTTATTAAATAGTTAATAACTATTTAATAGCTATTGTACCTAGTTAAAATAAATTGAAAGTTACCTGTAAAATAAAAATAAATCCTAAAATAGCTACAATATAATTATTATTTATATTGTAGCTATATTAGGGTTTATTTTAAAGGTAAGTATTTAGTTTTAAATATGATTAACTTAGTTCATAATAGAAATATTATTTAGATTTATTTAATTAATATTTAAGTTAGGGGGGTGTTAGGGTTAGTGTTAGACTTAGGTTTAGGGGTTAATAAATTTATTACAGTGGCGGCGGTGTAGTGGGGGGCAGGATAGGGGTTAATAAATTTATTATAGGTGGCAACGGTGTAGGGGGGCAGGATAGGGGTTAATAGGTATAATGTAGGTGGCAGCAGTGTCCGGGAGCGGCGGTTTAGAGTTAATACATTTATCAGAGTTGCAGCAGGGTCTAGGAGTGGCGGTTTAGGGGTTAATACATTTATCAGAGTTGCGGCAGGGTCTAGGAGCGGCAGTTTAGGGGTTAATACATTTATCAGAGTTGCAGCAGGGTCTAGGAGCGGCGGTTTAGGGGTTAGTAACTTTATTTAGTTGCAGAGGGCGCCGGTATAGGGGGTAGAACAGTGCAGTTTAGGGTGAGTGCTTAGTGACAGGCTAGCAATAAAGCTGGGAAAAAGCCGAAGAGCAGCGAGATCGGATGAGTGATAACTCTCACAGTCCGCTGCTCATCGCCCCGTGGCTTTTTGACAGCTTTATTTGATAACTTAGGTGAATTTTTTCAGGTCTGTGGCGGCGATGTGAGGCGAGCTTAGGCGGGTGTATTGGGCCGGCGAAGGCAGGAAAGTTGACACGTTGATAACTACCCCCCATTGTGTCCAAATTATCAAGCTCCGAACCGAGCTTGATGCCCCTGTTTCTGCACGACCCTTCAGGCTCACCGGAAACAGCAGTTATGAAGCAGCGGTCTTAAGAATGCTGATCCATAACTTGTCCACCTGTTCTGAGGCTGCGGACATCAATCCACCCGATCTTATACGATCAGGCTGATTGACAACCCCTGCTAGCGACCAATTGGTTGCAAACCTGCAGGGGGCGGCATTGCACAAGGAGTTTACAAGAACTGCTTGCGCAATGATAAATGCCAACATTATATGCTGTCGGCATTCAACAATGTCTGTCGGACATGATCCGCTGAGCGGATCATGTAGGACAGACCAATGATAAATCAGCCCCAAAATGTGCTTTCAAAAGATTCAGGGTGACAAATTTGAAATGCCTAAAAATCATTTGAGAAACTGCAAGAAATGTGTGCACTTATTAACTAGAGTATCCATGTCATATAGTCCCTATGAAAAAAGGTTGTATTTTCATGACATAAATCCATTTAAACAGTGTTAGAAATAGCGTATAGCTGAGCTTTCAAATGATTTAGAATCAGTTCAATGAAAACTACCCTATGGAAACATATCCCATGCATTTTGCAGAAGAACTCTGCTTGGAGCTAAGCTGTTTGTGTTTTACTTATAAAGGATAAATAATTTTTTATGTACTTTTTGCCCTTTTATGCTACTTGACTGAGTGCTTACCACTAGTATTATTTGCCAAATATTTTTAATTAATAAATTAGTAAATTGTATATATTGTTATCTTCTTTTATTATTCTTTCAAAACAAGTAGAAACAAAAAAACTTATTGGAATCAAGTACACAAACAATTGACCAATCTCAAAGTAGGCAAATATTTTTGCAAACATAGACAAGGGTTAATAAAGTTAATGTTAGCTTTATATTAAAACACATAAAGGCGGCACTATTATTGCAAAGTGGGGGGGTTTTTAAACTGAAATCTTTTTCATAGTACCCCCTGAAAGCAGCTCAACAGCTTATGCTGAAATCTTTTTCATCATTCCATCTGTATTCAGTGGAATCATCACAAGGAAATTTGAAGCAACCCATCTAACTAGCAGGGGGCAAAGGAGTATTATTATTCCTTACGAACAGTGAACACTTTGTAGCTCAGTCAGAATCAATAGCCTTCTAAAAAGAAAAACAGTAGTTGGTCTAAGGAAAATTCTATTTAAATATGCCACCCATTATCATACTTGCTTTTATAAAATGTTTTAAAATATAATTGTCATTCCAGAACATCATTACTGTGAATATCATGGACTGTCATTTTGTTAATGATTTCTAACAAAATAGCTTTTGTTCTAGAAAAAAATATCCATTTTGAATTAATTTATGTTGAATGTGCACACAATCAGAATATTTGGGCTTTCTAATTTGTGTTGATCATTTAATTCAAGCAACTTCAAATAAGGATATTCTGCAAAATAATTTAAGTTGCTTGATACCACGCCCCTGTTAGCCCTCTCGCAAACCCCCTTGTTTATTGCGATCATTTAATTAAAGTAGGATCATCATTAGTTTACTGTGTTTGATTTTTTATTTATTTGCAATTATGTAAAGAGGAAAATATCTTCACAAATAGTTAATAATTATGAACTAGTTGAGATGACATATTAATAATGTATATAGATCTATAAATTCAAATGTATGTTTCAACCCACTCATAGAAATGCTACCTGAAGCAGCAAAACAATAAGAGGGAATCTGAGTTATTATTCCAAAGGATTCAATAATAATAGTCAAACAAAACAAGAAAAAAATGAAACAAAACCAAACAACAACAAGAAAATGCATGTAGCTGCTTGGTCACAAATAGGTATTGGATAGCACATTGCTTGCAGTGAATTGCTTTATGTGGTCTCTCAGTGTTGGACTTGGATATTTATGCATAGTTTAAGATAAGATAATTGACTGTCTTGGCAATAGCTAACAGCCTCAGGGATCATATGCTTTATGTTTCTGTGGCAGTCAAGTTTCCTATTTTATTTGCCTGCATTATTGATGCACAGTAGTCAGTCATATATTAAGGATGCTGGTTAACCTTTGTTAAATGTCTTTAGGTAAATATACTTTATTAACATACCCTACCTGAATCATGAAAGTTTAATTTTAACTAGACTGACCTTTAACACATGCATGAAAAAAACTTGAATGTCTTTAAAAAAAATAAACATGTTTTAATTGACTCATTATAGTAACATAGTAACATAGTAGATGAGGATGAAAAAAGACCGAAGTCCATCGAGTTTAACCTATACAAATCTAAAATATATACAAAAAGCTCCAGTTAATCTTAAATAACCCCACTAAAAGGTGACCAATTTAATACTAGCAATCATATCCATGAATTTTGTTTATAGACAGAAATGTATCCAAACAATTTTTAAATGTATCTAGGGTATTGGCATGCACTACCTCCTTTGGTAATGAGTTCCACAATTTTCTTGCTCTTACAGTGAAAAAACGTTTCTGTTGCAGGAGATTAAATTTTCTTTTCCTCCAACCTTAAATTGTGACCTCTGGTCACAAACAATTTTCTTGGAATAAACAGAGCTTCTGGCATCTCTGTGTATGGGCCTTGAATATATTTATATAAAGTAATCATGTCACCTCTTAAGCGCCTTTTTTTCAAAAGAAAACAGACCCAGTTTGGCTAGTCTCTCCTCATAGCTTAAATTTTCTATTCCCCTTATTATCTTTGTGGCCCTTCTCTGAACTTTTTCTAGTTCTGCAATATCTTTTTTTGCGATCGGTCCCCAGAACTGCACTCCATACTCAAGGTGAGGTCTTACCAGGGCTTTATATAGTGACAGAATTATGCTTTCCTCCCTTGAATCAATGCCTCTTTTAATACATGCTAGTATCTTATTAGCCTTTGAAGCTGCTGCCCTGCATTGTGCACCCATCTTTATCTTGTTATCTATTACTACCCCCAAATCCCTTTCCTCCTGTGTTTGGCTAAGTCTTGTCCCATTTAAATAATACCTTGCCTGCTTATTTTTACTTCCAAAATGTAGAACCTTGCATTTTCCCATATTAAATCTCATTTTCCATTTACCTGCCCATACTTCTAATTTTTGCAGGTGCCTTTGTAAAGAAAGTTCATCCTGCGCTGACCTAATGACCTTACTTAACTTAGTATCATCTGCAAAAATAGAGATGTCGCTATTTAATCCTTGCTCCAAGTCATTTATACAAATATTATAAAGAATGGGGCCCAGTACTGATCCCTGGGGTACTCCACTGATTACCTTTGTCCAATCTGAGTATAAAATAACATTTTCAGCTATTCCCTGTCCCTTAATTTTGTGCATTAATCTCTCATGTGGCACTGTATCAAACGCTTTTGCAAAATCTAAGTATATCACATCAACTGATTCCCCTTTATCTATATTTTTACTTACTTCCTCGTAGGATCTAATTACATTAGTTTGACATGATCTATTTCACATAAAACCATGCTGATTAGAACTCATAATCTTGTTTACACGAATATGCTCATCAATGTAATCCCTTATAATCCCTTCAAATATCTTCCCCACTATTGATGTCAGACTAACTGGTCTATAGCTTCCTGGATCATCCCTACTTCCCTTTTTGAAGAGTGGCACCACATCAGCTTTACGCCAATCCTGGGGTACCATGCCTGAGGATAATGAGTCTTGAAAAATTAAGAGTAGAGGTTTGTCTATATCAGTGCTAAGTTCCCTTATTACCCTTGGGTGTATTCCATCTGGGCCTGGAGTTTTATTTACCTTAATATTATCCAATTTGTTCCTGATATCCTCTATACATAACCCAGTTAATGGTATGGGCTGGCATGTTCTATTTTGTTCCAAAGTATCATCCAATGGTCCCTCTCTTGTGTATACTGAAGAAAAAAAAACTGGTTTAGTATCTCAGCCTTCTCCCTGTCACTGTTAATCATGCAACCCTCCACGCATTTTAATGTACCTATATTGTCTTTCTTAGATTTTTTGCTATTTATGTACTTAAAGAACCTTTTAGGGTTAGACTTAGAATCCTTTGCAATTAATTTTTCATTTTCAATTTTGACTAATTTCATTGCTTTTTTGCATGCTTTGTTACATTCCTTATAAATATGGAATTTTGAGTCTGTACTATTTTCTTTTAATAATTTAAATGCCCTACGTTTTTTCCTAATTTCTCTTAACACATTTATTTCAGCCACATTGGCTTGGATGTTTTATTTTTATAACCATATGGTATTTGTTGATATGTATATTTATTTAACAAAGTTTTAAATGTTTTCCATTTATCCTCTGTATTTTTATTACAGAATACTTTGTCCCAATTTATGTTATTTAATGATTTCCTTAAATCGTTGAATTTTGCTTTCTTAAAATTAAAAGTCTTGGTTAAACCTTTAAGACACTGCTTATGAAAAGAGATTTCAAATATGACCATGTTATGATCACTGTTACCCAAATGTTCTTTGACTTCTATGTTTGATATTATATCTGTATTATTTGATAGCACTAAATCCAATATAGCGTTACTCCTAGTTGGCTCCTCTATTAATTGTGACAAGAAGTTATCCCTGAGAACATTTAAAAATCTATCCCCCTTAGCTGAATTACTAGTTTCATTGGCCCAGTTTATATCAGGGTAGTTAAAATATCCCATAAGTACAGCACTGTCATTAGCAGTCTTACCTATATGCATTTGTAGTTTAGTTGTAGCATGTTCCTAGTAATATTTTTTTAGGATTTTTCCTCCACTCTTTATTTCCACCCACAGGGTCTCTACATTGTCGCCTGTATCAGAAATATATTCCCTTATTGTAGGTTTAAAGGGACATTAAACACTTGACTGCTAAAAATAATTCAAACTAACTTCTACTGTGTAATAATAAAAAACTGAGTACAGCTCTTTATGCTGTAACTTCAGCTTACACAAAACATTTCAAGAAAATTGTTTCTATTACTATACATATCTAGGGCTTAATGCAGCTATGTATGCCGCCATATTTTAACAGCACAGGAGTCACATGACACACACTTCATATCTCCCTAGAGTACCTATAATGTGTGCATATAAAAACACAGCAGCACTCAATGTTATGCAGACAGAGCTTGTCCTGCAGTTTATGTTATACATCTGTTACAGGAATAAAAGATTTTATTATTATATTTTTCTATGCAAACAAAGCTTACTTTTTCAAACGTTACCACTGACATTCCTAATGTGTGTGACTGTACATAGCACTCGGCAGGGTTATAAATGTAAATCATTCTCTTCTCTGAGTCTGACAAACCTCCGGTCTGGAGAGGGAGGGGCCGAGGGGGGAGAGAGAGCAGAGAGACTCTGTGAAGAAAATAGACTAAATAACTCATGCTGCAAATACTTTTTACTGGAGATTTGTTCTATGCAATATTTTATTTTCATACATCTACATCACATATATACAGTAATATACGTAATGCAGATGTATGAAAATGAAATATTGCATAGAACAAATCTCCAGTAAAAAGTATTTGCAGCATGAGTTATCTAGTCTATTTTCTTCACGGAGTCTCTCTGCTCTCTCTCCCCCCTCGGCCCCTCCCTCTCCAGACCGGAGATTGTAAGACTCAGAGAAGAGAATGATTTACATTTATAACCCTGCCGAGTGCTTTGTACAGTCACACACATTAGGAATGTCAGTGGTAACGTTTGAAAAAGTAAGCTTTGTTTGCATAGAAAAACATAATAATAAAATCTTTTATTCCTGTAACATATTTATAACATAAACTGCAGGACAAGCTCTGTCTGCATAACATTGAGTGCTGCTGCTGCTGTGTTTTTCATATGCACAAGTCACATGACTGCTGTGACCCAGTGTAACGTGCGTTCTAATATGGCACCTTACATGGGAGAATAATGCACCTTATTAGCATTCATCTTCAAATCGATTTTTTTCAACACTTAGGGGTAAGGTGAACAAATAAACTAGACAGTAGTGATTACTTGATTTTAATTCATAATAATACATACTTTTTAATGATTTTTATCAGGTGTTTAGTGACCCTTTAAGGTTAGGTTTAATATACATGCAGATTCCTCCACCCCTTTTATTATTCCTGTTCCTCCTAAATAAAGTATACCCCACTAAGTTAACTGCCCAGTCATGTGAATCATCCCACCAAGTTTCAGTTATACTGATAACATCAGAGTCCTCTTCTGCAACTAAAAGTTCCAGCTCCCCCATTTTACCTGTCATGCTTCCTGCATTTGTTGCCATACATGTAATGTTCATGTGCTTTCTGCTGATACTTGGTGTACTTTCCTCCATACTTTCTAATGTGACATTATGAACTGAAACATAAATTTTAATTGAAAAGCTGTACTTGAAAATGTAATTCTTGTATTCAAGTCAAAGGGGCCAAATTATCAAGCTCAGAATGGAGCTTGATGACCCTGTTTTCGCGCGAGCATTCAGGCTCACCGGAAACAGCAGTTATGAAGCAGCGGTCTTAAGACCGCTGCTCCATCTGATCCATAACTGGTCCGCCTGCTCTGAGGCTGCGGACATCAATCCACCCAATCCTATATGATCGGACTGATTGACACCCCCTGCTGGCAGCCGATTGGCCACGAATCTTCAGGGGTGGCATTGCACAAGCAGTTCACAAGAACTGCTTGTGCAATGATAAATTCCGACAGCGTATGCTGAGTGGATCATGTCGGACAGACCGATGATAAATCGGCCCCAAAATGTGCTTTCAAAAGGTTCAAGGTGTCAAATTTGAAGTCAGTCATATATTAAGGATGCTGGTTACCCTTTGTTAAATGTCTTTAGGTAAATGTACTTTATTAACTCTTGGATGACCCTCACAATTGGCTAATTATTTCAGCTAAACAAGGGCATTTAAAAATTTATTATAATTTTTTTTGCTCTATCCACCAATAACTCAGAGATAGTTGTCATTTACAGCCAGTGAGGATTATTGGGAAATATTTAACCAATACTGCAGTATTAGTTTAAATTTAAATCTAAACAGCTTTTACTAAATTGTCATTAGAAAATAGATTTTGGCATTTGCAAATGTTGCAATGTTTGTGCAGGAAACTTACAACAGCAAATTAAAATTATTTTATATTTCTTTAAGCTCAGACAAAGCTCTTAAAGAACATTTACTGAACATACATATCTTGTTTGTGAACACATTTAACCCGTATATAAGATGGACTCAATACGCAGTATCATTAGGAAATGGGAAACTGCTATGCATTTTATCATGAGTCAAGATAGATTATACAACAGCGCCATTTGTAATCTAGCCCTAAATGAGTGCCCACTTTCATTGCTCTTGTATTATCAGGGGATGTGTTTTAGTATATGTTAGCTAAGGGACACATCCGCATGACACCGGTGGCAGGCTTGTGACTAAATCCTATGTGGAAATATAGCACTACTACCTAGTACCATATACTCCCCTGTCGACGGTCAGCTGTTCAGGGTTACAATGAGTATCACATAGGTCTGAAAAACATTTTCAACAAAGAATCTGGAGCATCTCAATCCTTTAACTTCTTGTGGAGGCAAAACTCAGGCCTAGATTTAGAGTTGGGCGGTAGCCATCAAAACCAGCGTTAGAGGCTCCTAACGCTGGTTTTTACTGCCCGCTGGTATTTGGAGTCAGTCAGGAAAGGGTCTAACGCTCACTTTGCAGCCACGACTTTTCCATGCCGCAGATCCCCCTACGCCATTTGCGTATCCTATCTTTTCAATGGGATCTTCCTAACGCCGGTATTTAGAGTCTTGGCTGAAGTGGGCGTTAGAAATCTAACGACAAAACTCCAGCCGCAGAAAAAAGTCAGTAGTTAAGAGCTTTCTGGGCTAACGCCGGTTTATAAAGCTCTTAACTACTGTGCTCTAAAGTACACTAACACCCATAAACTACCTATGTACCCCTAAACCGAGGTCCCCCCACATCGCCGCCACTCTATTAAAATTTTTTAATTCCTAATCTGCCGACCGCACACCGCTGCCACCTACGTTATCCCTATGAACCCCTAATCTGCTGCCCCTAACACCGCCAACCCCTATATTATATTTATTAACCCCTAATATGCCGCCCCCACTATCGCTGACACCTGCATTTTATTATTAACCCCTAATCTGCCGCTCTGTACACCGCCGCAACCTACATTATCCCTATGTACCCCTAATCTGCTGCCCCTAACACCGCCAACCACTATATTATATTTATTAACCCCTAATATGCCGCCCCCAACATCGCCGCTACCTACCTACACTTAATCTAAAGATTAACCCCTAATCTGCCGACCGGACCCCACCGCTACTATAATAAATGTATTAACCACTAATCCGCCTCACTCCCGCCTCAATAACCCTATAATAAATAGTACAGGGAGTGCAGAATTATTAGGCAAATGAGTATTTTGACCACAACATCCTATTTATGCATGTTGTATTACTCCAAGCTGTATAGGCTTGAAAGCCTACTACCAATTAAGCATATTAGGGGATGTGCATCTCTGTAATGAGAACGGGTGTGGTCTAATGACAACAACACCCTATATTAGGTGTGCATAATTATTAGGCAACTTCCTTTCCTTTGGCAAAATGGGTCAAAAGAAGGACTTGACAGGCTCAGAAAAGTCAAAAATAGTGAGATATCTTGCAGAGGGATGCAGCACTCTTAAAATTGCAAAGCTTCTGAAGCGTGATCATCGAACAATCAAACGTTTCATTCAAAATAGTCAACAGGGTCGCAAGAAGCGTGTGGAAAAACCAAGGCGCAAAATAACTGCCCATGAACTGAGACAAGTCAAGCGTGCAGCTGCCAAGATGCCACTTGCCACCAGTTTGGCCATATTTCAGAGCTGCAACATCACTGGAGTGCCCAAAAGCACAAGGTGTGCAATACTCAGAGACATGGCCAAGGTAAGAAAGGCTGAAAGACGACCACCACTGAACAAGACACACAAGCTGAAACGTCAAGACTGGGCCAAGAAATATCTCAAGACTGATTTTTCTAAGGTTTTATGGACTGATGAAATGAGAGTGAGTCTTGATGGGCCAGATGGATGGGCCCGTGGCTGGATTGGTAAAGGGCAGAGAGCTCCAGTCCGACTCAGACGCCAGCAAGGTGGAGGTGGAGTACTGGTTTGGGCTGGTATCATTAAAGATGAGCTTGTGGGGCCTTTTCGGGTTGAGGATGGAGTCAAGCTCAACTCCCAGTCCTACTGCCAGTTTCTGGAAGACACCTTCTTCAAGCAGTGGTACAGGAAGAAGTCTGCATCCTTCAAGAAAAACATGATTTTCATGCAGGACAATGCTCCATCACACGCGTCCAAGTATTCCACAGCATGGCTTGCAAGAAAGGGTATAAAAGAAGAAAATCTAATGACATGGCCTCCTTGTTCACCTGATCTGAACACCATTGAGAACCTGTGGTCCATCATCAAATGTGAGATTTACAAGGAGTGAAAACAGTACACCTCTCTGAACAGTGTCTGGGAGGCTGTGGTTGCTGCTGCATGCAATGTTGATGGTGAACAGATCAAAACACTGACAGAATCCATGGATGGCAGGCTTTTAAGTGTCCTTGCAAAGAAAGGTGGCTATATTGGTCACTGATTTGTTTTTGTTTTGTTTTTGAATGTCAGAAATGTATATTTGTGATTGTTGAGATGTTATATTGGTTTCACTGGTAAAAATAAATAATTGAAATGGGTATATATTTGTTTTTTGTTAAGTTGCCTAATAATTATGCACAGTAATAGTCACCTGCACACACAGATATCCCCCTAAAATAGCTATAACTAAAAACAAACTAAAAACTACTTCATAAAACTATTCAGCTTTGATATTAATGAGTTTTTTGGGTTCATTGAGAACATGGTTGGTGTTCAATAATAAAATTAATCCTCAAAAATACAACTTGCCTAATAATTCTGCACTCCCTGTATTAACCCCTAATCTGCTCTCCCTAACATCGCCGACACCTAACTTCAAGTATTAAACCCTAATCTGCCGACCGGAGCTCACCGCTACTCTAATACATTTTTTAACCCCTAAAGCTAATTCTAACCCTAACCCTAACACCCCCCTAAATTAAATATAATTTTATTCTAACGAAATAAATGAACTCTTATTAAATAAATTATTCCTATTTAAATCTAAATACTTACCTGTAAAATAAACCCTAATATAGCTACAATATAAATAATAATTATATTGTAGCTATTTTAGGATTAATATTTATTTTACAGGCAACTTTGTATTTATTTTAACGAGGTACAATAGCTATTAAATAGTTAATAACGATTTAATAGCTACCTAGTTAAAATAATTACAAAATTACCTGTAAAATAAATCCTAACCTAAGTTACAATTAAACCTAACACTACACTATCAATAAATAAATTAAATAAACTACCTACAATTATCTACAATTAAACCTAACACTACACTATCAATAAATTAATTAAATAAAATACCTACAAATAAATACAATGAAATAAACTAACTAAAGTACAAAAAATAAAAAAATATTTACAAACATTAGAAAAATATTACAACAATTTAAGCTAATTACACCTACTCTAAGCCCCCTAATAAAATAACAAAGCCCCCCAAAATAAAAAAAATGCCCTACCCTATTCTAAAATTAAAATAGAAAAGCTCTTTTAATACTTGAAGTTAGGTGTCGGCGATGTTAGGGAGAGCAGATTAGGGGTTAATACTATTTATTATAGGGTTATTGAGGCGGGAGTGAGGCGGATTAGGGGTTAATACATTTATTATATTGGCGGTGCGGTCCGGTAGGCAGATTAGGGGTTAATAAGTGTAGGTAGGTAGCAGCGACGTTGGGGGCAGCATATTAGGGGTTAATAAATATAATATAGGGGTCGGCGGTGTTAGGGGCAGCAGATTAGGGGTACATAGGGATAATGTAGGTTGCGGCGGTGTACGGAGCGGCAGATTAGGGGTTAATAATAAAATGCAGGTGTCAGCGATAGCGGGGGTGGCAGATTAGGGGTTAATAAGTGTAAGGTTTGGGGTGTTTAGACTTGGGGTTCATGTTAGGGTGTTAGGTGCAGACTTAGGGAGTGTTTCCCCATAGGAAACAATGTAGCTGCGTTAGGAGCTGAACGCTGCTTTTTTGCAGGTGTTAGGTTTTTTTTCAGCTCAAACAGCCCCATTGTTTCCTATGGGGAAATCGTGCACGAGCACGTTTTTGAAGCTGGCCGCGTCCGTAAGCACCGCTGGAATTTAGAGTTGCAGTGGCGGTAAATATGCTCTACGCTCCCTTTTTGGAGCCTAACGCATTCTGTGAACTCTAAATACCAGCGGTATTTAAAAGGTGCGGGAGAAAAAAAGCCAGCGTAGCTAACGCACCCCTTTGGCCGCAGAACTCTAAATCTAGCCGTAAGACTGCAATATACAACAAGGTGGGAGGGATTTAGAGCTCTTTGTTTTATAGGTATCTTTGTCTCCTAGTGCCATCAAGTCTCATTGACTCTCATCACCTTATGAATGAAAACCTTTTCGATAATTTTAAAATGGAAATCAAAGTCAAAATTAAACTTTCATGGTTCAGATAAAGCATGCAACTGTATGTTACTTTAAATTTACTTCTAATACTAAATGTACTTCTATTACTAAATGTACTATTGTTTTCTTAGTTGAAAAACACACCTAGATAGGTCCAGAAGCAGCAATGTAGTGTTTGGTAGCTACTCACATATGCATCTTTTTATTGGATGACCAGTGTTCAGTTTGCACCCAGTAGTGGATTGCTGCTCTGGAGCTAGCTTTGACTATGTATGTAACCCCTTTTGCAGGAGATAAACATATTAGTTATATGCAAGCAATACTGACATAATAAAATGATCTAACACATGAAAGCCTTTTCTTTTTACATGTATATGTCCCCTTTAGTGCTCTCAAAAGTACTGTATATGTATACTGATTACCAACTTGGCATGTAAGCTAAAGTTGGGCATCTGTGTGTGTGTGTGTGTGTATATGTATGTGTGTATGTATGTGTGTATGTATGTATGTGTATTTATGTATGTGTGTGTGCGGGTGTATGTGTGTGTATGTATGTATGTGTGTGTGTGTGTATGTATGTATGTGTGTGTATGTATGTATGTGTGTGTATGTATGTGTGTGTATGCATGTATGTATGTGTATATGTGTGTGTGTGTATGTGTGTATGTATGTATGTGTGTGTGTGTGTGTGTATGTATGTGTGTGTGTATGTATGTATGTATGTGTATGTGTGTATGTATGTGTGTGTATTTATGTATGTATGTATGTGTGTGTATGTTGTATGTATGTGTATGTGTGTGGGTGTGTATGTATGTGTGTATGTATGTATGTATGTATGTATGTATGTGTATGTATGTATGTGTGTATGTATGTATGTGTGTGTGTATGTATGTGTGTATGTATGTATGTATGTGTATGTGTGTGTGTATGTATGTATGTATGTATGTATGTATGTATGTGTGTGTATGTTTTATGTATGTGTGTGTGTGTGTGTGTATGTATGTGTATGTGTGTGTGTGTGTGTGTGTGTGTATGTATGCATGTATGTGTATGCATGCATGTTTGTGTGTGTGTGTGTATGTGTGCATATGTGTGTGTGTTTGTATGTATGTGTGTGTGTGTGTGTGTTTGTATGTATGTGTGTGTGTGTGTGTGTTTGTATGTATGTGTGTGTGTATGTGTGCATATGTGTGTGTGTTTGTATGTATGTGTGTGTGTGTGTGTTTGCATACCTGGCTGGTCATCCCACCATGCATTTGTACTTTTGCCTTCTGTCTGAAGTATTAGGCACCCATTAGATAGAAGAAAGACAAGCTGAAGAACAGATGCACACTGGTTACTTTTCTATGGGAAGTGTGATACAGCATCTAATTGTTGTACCGCCGGCTGACTGTGAAGTTAAAAAGGCTATGAGGCATATTTATTAAATGTCTGTCGGACCTGATCCAACAGTGCAGATCAGGTCCGACAGACATCGCAGAATGCGGAGAGCAATATGCTCTCCGTATTCAGCATTGCCCCAGCAGCTCTTGTGAGCTACTGGTGCAACGCCGCCCCCTGCAGACTCGTGGCCAATCGGCCGCCAGCAGGGGGTGTCAATCAACCCGATCGTACTCGATCAGGTTGAATTCCGGCAATTCCTGTCCGCCTGCTCATGTGACTGCTGCTTCATAACTGCTGGTTCTGGCGAGTCTGAAAACTCGAAGGTTGGGGGGAAGAGAACTGGCACTAGATGCAGTATAGATTAGTGGAATATAAGGATTTTTAATCCGGTGCTAACCCCACAAAAATATATAACTTAACAAGTAAAGGTAAGAAAACCTCAAGAGTGGGGTTTTTAAAAGCACTCATTCCTACTATCAGTTATAGTTAAAACATTGAATTTTTATTAAGTATAGGTTAAAAAGAAATTTTAACACCAGGACCTTATTATAAGATAATACCCAAATAACTTAATATCATCTTGCCCCCCTGTTTCCTGGCTGATAACTGCTCCCTTGGCTTCAGGTGACAGAGACAAGAGACAACTAAGAAAATAAAACCAAATAGTGCACCAAGGTGCTTACTTTAAACACAAACGTGTTTCGGCTGTTAATAGTAGCCTTTTTCAATGTGGCTAGACAAGCCGAGGCCCGGGTGCCACCCCTTCTTATAGCAATCTACTACCGGTTCGCCAGCCAATCACAAACTTCAATCGGGACCTCCCTGTTGAGCACCAATGACTGTGTTACAGGCATGGGCGTATACGTTATAGAGGATCTGATTGGCTTGTACATCTAATACTGAGAGTGACTAACGTGTAGTGTCTTTGCGATGCAAATCTCAACATCCATCCGTCTATTCGTTATATGCAATATGTGTCTCTTATGTCGCTTATTACTGGAAACACCCAAGTATACAGATTGTTAGCCCTCACTTAGTATATAGCGTAATTTCATTATCGATGCACATATAGTTCAAGTCAGCTGTATTAAAGCGGAGTGGTGTTTTTGCTATGTGTATTTACATTTCTTCATCATCCTTGCTTGACCTGAAGTTCCTACATCTTTCATATTCGGTCTGGTTATATGTTAATCGTTATGTGCATATGGATTCAAATGACCGTAAATTAGAGATTAGAGGATTCCATTCTGACAGCTATCACTAGTGTTCTTGGTAGGTGATCTATCATCTTTAATCATAAATGTAATTGAAAGCTGAAAACTATATTCATAAACATCCATTACTTATGATCAATACGCTAGAGAGACATGTACAATCTGATAACAGGTAAACAACTTTTTATAGTGTTAATAATCATGGGCTCGTTTTTTATATAATTTGACATTTTTGTTAGTCGATTTCTTTATAAACTGGCAGTATTCCCATCAATAAAGGTAACCCTTATTCACTATGTCATTAAGCATAGTCGCTTAAAGAACACATGTTAGTTCATATCTGTCAGCGCTTTTCTCATATATATTGGTTGAAACCTAAATTGTTCTTATAATACAGATGTATTTGTTCGCAATCTTAGGTATAACCAGTGAGAAAAATGAACCCAATTGGTACCACCGAATTAGTATGACAAAACATATTTGTGTGGTATACCGTTAGAGAAACAATATGTGCAGTTCATGTGTAGTGAAATGGGTAAAACCTAAGTCCCATCTTATTGACATTATATTTGAAAGGCAGCTGGAGTAGTGTTAAATATGCTACGGGCAGCACGGAGACTATTATTTCATTCTATATATATACCAACAAACTATCCACCATTAATCAAATCTGTTATAACTTCTCATTGTGTAACAAAAATTCCTCTTTTTGGTGTGATTAAAATTGTGTTACCTTTAGAGTCACACATGAATATAATAATGGGTAGATATTTGTTAGTTTTACAGTAAAATAGAAAGGAAATACACTCAGATCTAGATAAATATCAAATAACTCAAAGTGAGAGGGCCGAAATATGGTCTAACAGAAATACCCAATAATTGTTGTCTTCGTTCATTCCGTGTGGGGTAACTGAATTTAGCCTAAAGATCCAACCTGTTTCTTTTTGTAATAGAACATGTTCAGTACTGCCACCTCTAATACCTGGTTTAACTCTTTCCAGGCCCCAGCACTTAAAAGAGGTGGTTTTGCCAGCATGTTGCAACAAAAAGTGTTTTGCCACACTTGTAATTTGTTTACCATCTTTTTGGTCTTTGTGGGCATTGCGTATGTTACTTAAATGTTCTGTGGTTCTGGTAATCAGTTTACGAGTGGTCATGCCTGTGTAGATTAAATTACATGAACAAGAAAAACAATAGATTACATTGTCACTCTGACAGTTAATATTTGTTTTAATTTTCCATTTTTTGGAGAACAAGACACCCCCAAACCAGACGACAGGTCCGCTTCAGTCAAAAACCACAACCCCACAAAAACCAACCATACAAAAAGAAATAGATAATAATGATCCAGATGATAATCTAAATATTATTAATCTATCAAATAAAGTACTTACCCCTATACATATATCTGCGCTAAAGAAAGGTTTATCCTTTGTACCCTCTAACCATATTAAGTTTGAGGCCATTAAAGACACTCATCTTTTTGTTAGGAAAGTTCTATTAAGAAAGTATTTCTCGAATACAGAAGATCCCAATACTTTGTCCCCTGCTGACCAAACAGCTCTAAATGATTTAATAGCCTTACTGGAAGAAGATGAAAATGTGACTAATGAGAATATGGGCCAACCTAACACTGATAACTGGCGAGAGATATTAAAAATGAAGTCTCAATTTGTTCCCCCTAGTCACATTTCACCACAAGCTATTAAGTTTTTAAATTTAGTTTGTAATGACATTCTAACCATTAATGACAATGATTATTGTACTGTTAATATGAGCAAACCTGAAATAGAGGCATTACAAGAAATGACCAAATGGACAGACGTTCAAATAAAAAACAGCTACAAAGGGGGCAACATAGTAATCTGGCCTACCTCAATGTACATAGAGGAAGCCATGAAACAACTACGTAATAATACCAATTATAAAAAATTATTTGGCAACCCGACAGAAAACTTTCTTGAACTATATAAAAAACTTATTGACACAGCTTTGGCTGACAAAATTATTGACCAAAAAGAACACAAATATCTAACTGTAAATAATCCTAGAGTAGCTAAGATGTACCTATTGCCTAAGATCCATAAAAATATTTCCTGCTCAAATAGGGTCACTCACTGAAAAGGCTAGTAAATATGTTGATGCCAGATTGAGAAAAATAGTGGATGCATTACCATCATATATGAGAGACACGATGCATATCCTAAATAAGATGCAAAACATCAAAATGACACAACATTCCATACTAGTAACTTGTGACGTTGAGTCCCTGTATACGAGCATTACAACTGAGTGGGGTATCAGAGCAGTAGCTCATTTTTTACAAAAGGAAAAATATATGGACCAACTAACAAAAGACTTTGTCATCAGACTACTCAAGTTTGTATTGACACACAACTACATTGTGTTTGATGATAACTTAATTCTTCAAGTTTGCGGTACCGCAATGGAAACATCCTGTGCACCGACTTATGCAAATATATACCTGGGCTGGTGGGAAGAGATGATTGTGTTCAATGACAATCTGAACCAATATATACAATATATCTCCCACTGGTCCAGGTGTATAGATGATATTTTCCTCATATGGGAGGGTCCGATAGAAATATTGGAAGAGCTTTTCAAGTTACTTAATGATAATCCCTTTGGGTTATACTTCACATATAATGTGAGTACTGAGAAAGTTGAATTCCTTGATTTAAAGGGACCGTCAACCATAGAATTGTTATTGTTTTAAAAGATAGATAATCCCTTTATTGCTCATTCCCCAGTTTTGCATAACCAACACAGTTATATTAATATACTGTTTACCTTTGTGATTACCTTGTATCTAGGAACCTTCTTCCAGCCCCCTGGTCACATGACTGTGACTGTTTATTATCTATTGTCTTAAATTTAGCATTGTGTTGTGCTAGATCTTAAATAACTTTATGTGCCTGAACACAGTGTTATCTATATGGCCCACGTGTACTTTCTGTCTCTTTGTGTTGACAAGAGATTTATAAAGCATGTGATAAGAGGCAGCCCTCAAAGGCTTAGAAATTAGCATATGAGCCTACCTATGTTTAGTTTAAACTAAGAATACCAAGAGAAAAAAGCAAATTTGATGATAAAAGTAAATTGGAAAGTCGATTAAAATTAAAAGTCCTATCTGAATAATGAAAGTTTAATTTATACTTGACTATCCCTTTAACTATTTCCAAGTGTGATAAAAAATTGGTGACAGAGACATACAGAAAAGCTACTGCAACTAATAATATCTTACATGCAGAAAGTAATCACCATCCATCCACGATAAATAGCCTCCCCTATGGAGAATATCTGAGAATAAGGAGAAACTGCACAGACATCTCCTCATCTTCCCGCATTGGAACTAAAAGAAAGACTACTAAAAAGAGGCTACTCTAGGAAATCATTAGCCAAAGCTTACAACAAAGCACTAAAGAAAAATAGACAAGAACTACTCAAACCTAACAAAAAATGTGACTCAGAATCCAACGCCATTAGATTTATATCGACCTACAATAAACAGAGTGACAAAGTGAGTTCAATTGTCAAAAAATATTGGCATATATTACAAAGTGATGAAAGCCTAAAAAAACTATTACCAGAGAGACCTTCTTTCACTTTTAGACAAGGTAGAAACTTAATGGACAATCTTACCACAAGGCACTTTGACAGAAACAGAAATAAAAAACCAATATATCAAGGATCCACCCCGTGTCGTCACTGTAAAACATGTTCTCCAAAAAATGGAAAATTAAAACACATATTAACTGTCAGTGTGACAATGTAATCTATTGTTTATCTTGTTCATGTAATTTAATTTACACAGGCATGACCACTCGTAAACTGAGTACCAGAATCACAGAACATTTAAGTAACATACGCAATGCCCACAAAGACCAAAAAGATGGTAAACAAATTACAAATGTGACAAAACACTTTTTGTTGCAACATGCTGGCAAAACCACTTCTTTTAAGGGCTCCATGTACTAAGCAGTCAGCGAGCTACCCGCAACAAATCTTGCGTCAAAACTCGCAAACTGATATGTACAAAGTCGTCAACTATGTTCAAACTCGCATCTTTAAAATTGCGAGCGTACTTATCCGCCAAACCTCGCTACCTCTCCATTTTTCACTGTAATTAGACACATTTGACCACCAACTCGCCAAAAACGAATGTACTAAAAAATCTATTTGTCCGCTCGCTACAATTTCCACTCCCACCTCGTTATTTTTGCCTCGCCACCTTTTAGGTGGCGGGCAAGGTACAAAACAATAGGAAAGTCAATCTAGACGCCAGTCTAGACATATATAAAAGGCAGTAATATCAGCATTGTACAGCATAACTGGCGTCTAATTTGTCTCTCATTTCCATGTACATAAATTGCGCCAAATTTGTCGACTGTAATTAAAGAGTAATCTATATTTTAAATTTGTATTGTATAGTTGTCAATCTTTATAATTATTTTTATATTAATATTTATATATTATCAGATCCAGATGAAGCCATATCCAAATTGTAAATAAATATTACAAAAATAACGCTCTGTTATCACTCTTCAAAAAATTTAGAACAATAATAAAGTTGTTTAGATAAGTTGAACTTTTATAGGAGCAAAATTCTATTCCCACGACTACTATGATGTTCGTGACACCTTGCATGTCACGTGTTAATAATTGGCCAGACAATTCAACTGAAAGTTAAGTACATCAGCTTAGTCGCGGCGAGCGAGACGTCAAATTTATCAATATTCCGCCACTGCTCGCTGCGGGCTAGACTTGTCTATTTATTGGGGGATTATTAGTACATAGTGACAGCGGACACCATTTCGCCCGCGGCGAGTAACGGCGAGTTTATCCGCGTCTAAAATGACGGATGAATTGACGGCTTAGTACATGGAGCCCTAAGTGCTGGGGCCTGGAAAGAGTTAAGCCAGGTATTAGAGGTGGCAATACTGAAAATGTTCTATTACAAAAAGAAACAGATTGGATCTTTAGGCTAAATTCAGTTACCCCACACAGAATGAACGAAGCCAACAATTATTGGGTATAAGACCATATTTTG
The DNA here is from genome assembly GCF_027579735.1 of Bombina bombina. NCBI lineage: Eukaryota > Metazoa > Chordata > Amphibia > Anura > Bombinatoridae > Bombina > Bombina bombina. The sequence continues at coordinate 487,687,751 of NC_069502.1, read as the reverse complement.
GCCCTCTCACTTTGAGTTATTTGATATTTATCTAGATCTGAGTGTATTTCCTTTCTATTTTACTGTAAAACTAACAAATATCTACCCATTATTATATTCATGTGTGACTCTAAAGGTAACATAATTTTAATCACACCAAAAAGAGGATTTTTTGTTACACAATGAGAAGTTATAACAGATTTGATTAATGGTGGATAGTTTGTTGGTATATATATAGAATGAAATAATAGTCCCATAGCATATTTAACACTACTCCAGCTGCCTTTCAAATATAATGTCAATAAGATGGGAATTAGAGAAACAATATGTGCAGTTCATGTGTAGTGAAATGGGTAAAACCTAACGGTATACCACACAAATATGTATTTTCATACTAATTCGGTGGTACCAATAGGGTTCATTTTTCTCACTGGTTATACCTAAGATTGCGAACAAATACATCTGTATTATAAGAACAATTTAGGTTTCAACCAATATATATGAGAAAAGCGCTGACAGATATGAGCTAACATGTGTTCTTTAAGCGATTATGCTTAATGACATAGTGAATAAGGGTTACGTTTATTGATGGGAATACTGCCAGTTTATAAAGAAATCGACTAACAAAAATGTCAAATTATATCAGAAACGAACCCATGATTATTAACACTATAAAAAGTTGTTTACCTGTTATCAGATTGTACATGTCTCTCTAGCGTATTGATCATAAGTAATGGATGTTTATGAATATAGTTTGCAGCTTTCAATTAAATTTATGATTAAAGATGATAGATCACCTACCAAGAACACTAGTGATAGCTGTCAGAATGGAATCCTCTAATCTCTAATTTACGGTATAATCCATATGCACATAGCGATTAACATATAACCAGACCGAATATGAAAGATGTAGGAACTTCAGGTCAAGCAAGGATGATGAAGAAATGTAAATACACATAGCAAAAACACCACTCCGCTTTAATACAGCTGACTTGAACTATATGTGCATCGATAATGAAATTACGCTATATACTAAGTGAGGGCTAACAATCTGTATACTTGGGTGTTTCCAGTAATAAGCGACATAAGAGACACATATAGCATATAACGAATAGACGGATGGATGTTGAGATTTGCATCGCAAAGACACTACACGTTAGTTACTCTCAGTATTAGATGTACAAGCCAATCAGATCCTCTATAACGTATACACACATGCCTGTAACACAGTCATTGGTGCTCAACAGGGCGGTCCCGATTGACATTTGTGATTGGCTGGCGAACCGTTAGTAGATTGCTAAAAGAAGGGGTGGCACCCGGGCCTCGGCTTGTCTCGCCACATTGAAAAAGGCTGCTATTAACAGCCGAAACACATTTGTGTTTAAAGTAAGCACCTTGGTGCACTATTTGGTTTTATTTTCTTAGTTGTCTCTTGTCTCTGTCACCTGAAGCCGAGGGAGCAGTTATCGGCCAGGAAACAGGGGGACAAGATGACATTAAGTTATTTGGGTATTATCTTATAATAAGCTCCTGGTGTTAAAATTTCTTTTTAACCTATACTTAATAAAAATTCAATTTTTTAACTATAACTGATAGTAGGAATGAGTGCTTTTTAAACCCCACTCTTGAGGTTTTCTTACCTTTACTTGTTGAGTCTGAAGACTCGCCAGAAACACGGGCCCTCAAGCTCCATTCGGAGCTTGATAGATAGGCCCCTATATGTAAAGCTGTATAAATACACACCCATGGGTTTACGGAACTGTACCTTGTATGCCACTTTCTTCACACTACACTAACACTAACTTGTTAATCAATGTACTGCTATGTTCTATATCAACAGCAGAAATATTAATTCCCTAAATTCAAAAAAGTACAAAAAAAAAGTACAAAAAACCCCCACTAAATTACAGAAAATAATAAACAAATTACAAGATTTTTAAACTAATTACACCTAATCTAATTCCCCTAAAAAAATAAAACAGCCCCCCAAAATAAAAAAAGCCCTACCCTACACTAAATTACAAATAGCCCTTAAAAGGGTCTTTTGTGGGGCATTGCCCCAAAGTAATCAGCTCTTTTACCTGTAAAAAAATAGTACAAATCACCCCAACATTAAAACCCACCATCCACAGAACCAACCCTACTCTAAAACCCACCCAATCCCCCCTTAAAAAAACCTAACACTAACCCCTTGAAGATCACCTTACCGGGAGACGTCTTCACCCAACTGAGCCAAAGTCCTCAACAAAGCTGGGAGAAGTCTTCATCCAAGCCGGGCGAAGTGGTCCTCTAGGTGGGCAGAAGTCTTCATCTTCTATCTTCATCCATCCGGCGCAGAGCGGGTCCATCTTCAAGACATCCGACGTGGAGCATTCTCTTCATCCAACTGCTCTTCTCGAATGAAGGTTCCTTTAAATGACGTCATCCAAGATAGCTTCCCTTCAATTCCAATTGGCTGATAGAATCCTATCAGCCAATCGGAATTAAGGTAGAAAAAATCCTATTGGCTGATGCAATCAGAATCAGAATTGAGCTCGCATTCTATTGGCTGTGCATCAGTCAATAGGATTTTTCTACCTTAATTCCAATTGGCTGATAGAATTCTATCAGCAAATCGGAATTGAAGGGACGCCATCTTGGATGACGTAATTTAAAGGAACCTTCATTCGAGAAGAGCCGTCGGATGAAGAGGATGGTCTGTGTCGGATGTCTTGAAGATGGACCCGCTCCGCGCCGGATGGATGAAGATAGAAGATGCCGTCTGGATGAAGACTTCTGCCCGTCTGGAGGACCACTTCGCCCGGCTTGGATGAAGACTTCTCCCGGCTTCGTTGAGGACTTTGGCCCAGTTGGGTGAAGACGTCTCCCGGTAAGGTGATCTTTAAAGGGTTAGTGTTAGTTTTTTTTAAGGGGGGGATTGGGTGAGTTTTAGAGTAGGGTTGGTTGTGTGGGTGGTGGGTTTTAATGTTGGGGGGGTGATTTGTACTTTTTTTTTTACAGGTAAAATAGCTGATTACTTTGGGGCAATGCCCCTCAAAAGGCCCTTTTAAGGGCTATTTGTAATTTAGTGTAGGGTAGGGCTTTTTTTATTTTCGGGGGGCTTTTTTATTTTTTTTAGGGGGATTATATTAGGTGTAATTAGTTTAAAAATCTTGTAATTTGTTTATTATTTTCTGTAATTTAGTGTTTGTTTTTTTTGTATTTTAGATAATTTAATTTAATTGTATTTAATTGTATTTAATTTAGTTAATTTATTTAATTATAGTGTGTTAGTGTAACTTAGGTTAGGTTTTATTTTACAGGTACTTTTGTATTTATTTTAACTGGGTAGTTATCAAATAGTTAATAACTATTTAGTAACTATTCTACCTAGTTAAAAAAAATACAAACATTAAATGTCGATAAGACGGATGCTTTCACAATGAACATTTCTCAAACTGAGTAAGCTTCTCTTAAGCGGCAATATTCGTTTTATTGGTCACAACACCGGATTAAACATCTAGGAGTATTCCTATCTTGGAATGTCACTACTATAGTTGAATCCAACTTTTACCCTCTTCTGCATTCCTTTCAAAACTCAGTAGAGCACTGGAATGTTCCTTGTATCTCATGGTTAGGTTAAAATGACTCTCCTACCAAAGTTGACCTACCTGTTTAGAACCTTGCCAATACCTATAACCAAATCTCTTATAGGGAAATTCCAACTGCTTTGTAATAAATTTATTTGGAAATTTAATCTGCCACGAGTGGCTACAAAAAACTTACAACTCCCAGTGCTGAGTGGGGGCACGGGCGCCCCTAACCTGGCGTGTTATCACGAGGCATCAAGGTTAGCCCATATTCTCCCGTGGAACATGGATACTTCGGAATGTAAGTGGTGGAAAATAGAGCAGGCGACTCATCCTGACTCGCTCACTCTTTCGGACTTGCTTTGGATTCCCAAGCATACCCAAGCTTCTTTTCGTATCCAGAATTTTATAATCCTGTCGGCGTTACGTTTTTGGGATAAAATCCGATCCCTACCACAGATTGCTCTGCATCCCTCGCCGGTTCATACGCTGTCAGGCCTTCTTCGGGCTCTTAAGGACTCACATCCTTCACTATGGCACTCGCATGGCATTTCCAATATTAAGGATCTTTTCCTAGGGGGACAATTAATGTCGCTGGCCTCCTTTTCCTCCACATACCATCCTACTCAGCTACTTCAATTTGAGTTCTGGAGGCTTAGGAGCCTACTCCATTCATGGGGGTTTAGAACATTTCCCTTACGGGCTCTTACTAATTGGGAACAGCGTTGGGCTACGGCTCAGAGAATTCCCAGATCACTATCCATTTCCTATCAAGATTTGCTTAACCCCCCGATTTTTATAAATCGTCTTACATTGTGTTGTGGGAAAGAGCTCTATGCTTCCACGCCTCACAGGAAGAATGGACCAAGGCCACATTTCTCACGAAACAGGCTATTCACTGTATCACCTTATTAGAGCTACACCTCAAAATTTACACCCAGTGGCATCTCACTCCCTTACGGCTTTTCAAAATATCTCCCCTAAATTCTCCGCTATGCTGGAGGGAATGTGGGGAAGTAGGCTCACCCTCACATGTATGGTGGGGATGCCCCATACTGCAGCCTCTCTGGACAATGCTCTCCTGCAAGTGTCCTGTTCTTGATTCCACTATATGGACCAAGCCGCAAACCATACGTTTTCACTTGTCAATTGAGACTCCCCTCAACCCTAGAGGGTTGTTTACTATTTACCTACTGATGGCCATTAAGCTCTCGATTGCTCGACTATGGAAACAGGCTAGGCCTCCCTCCTGGAATGATATAGCTAAAATCATGGATTACTTGGAGGTCATGGAGAGCCCTATCTTTACCATCAATAACAAGACAACCTTACACGTTCAGACTTGGGAAATTTGGAGACACATTAAATAGGTCCAGGATATGTGTATACAGTGGTCCCGTTGAATATATAGGTCTTAGTATCCCTCACTGTCCGCCTTTCCCCTCCTTCCCCCCTTCCTCCTTCCCCCCTTTTTTTTTTTTTTTCTTACCCCTCGGCACTCCGCTGCATATCCATGTTTCTCTTGTAGTCTTTTTTTTCCCACACGGTTTAATTACCAGACACCTAGGCTTAAAGAATGCTTCCACTCTTCCATACCCACAATACATATAGTGTGATCTCGCAACTACTAATACCATTTCCTACTTTTTATGTACGCCTAGACTACTGTTATTTCAGGTTGGTATTCTGTTTGTATTATTATTGATTACTCCTAGTTGAAGTTATAAACCCACATTCTATTATAAAACTGATGTTTTTTATAACGAGATCCATAAGTGATCTCCTGTATTTCGGGAGGCCTTTTTTTCTGTATTATTATTAGAACTTATGTTGAGGGTCGACAGTGGCCTCTCATACAACTTGTAAGGCTTAAAAATTGTAAGGCATATAATATATATTGTATTCTATCATTCAATATTGTATTGTAAAAATTTTTTTTATGTCCTTTGTTTTTTGAAATTTGTATGCCTTTTTCCTTTAAACCTCAATAAAAAAAATAAAAAAAAATAAATACAAACTTGCCTGTAAAATAAAAATAATCCCTAAGATAGATACAATGTAACTATTAGCTATATTGTAGCTAGCTTAGGGCTTATTTTATAGGTAAGTATTTAGTTTTAAATAGGAATAATTTATTAAATGATAGGAATATTTATTTAGATTTATTTAAATTTTATTTAAGTTCGGGGGTGTTAGGGTTAGACTTAGGTTTAGGGGTTAATAACTTTAATATAGTGGCGGCGACATTCGGGGCGGCAGATTAGGGGTTAATAACTATAGTGTAGGTGTCAGCGATGTTGGGGGCAGCAGATTAGGGGTTAATACATATAATGTAGGTGGAGGAATTGTCCGGAGCAGCAGATTAGGGGTTAATAATATAATGCAGGTGTCGGCGATGTCGGGCGCGGCAGATTAGGGGTTAATAAGTGTACGATTATGGGGTATTTAGACTCGGGGTTCATGTTAGGGTGTTAGGTGTAGACATGAATGTATTTTCCCCATAGGAATCAATGGGGCTGCGTTAGGAGCTAAACGCTGCTTTTTTGCAGGTGTTAGGTTTTTTTTCACCCGGCTCTCCCCCAGCTCACCACTAACATAAACAGCGCTGGTATTCAGGTGAGATGTGGAGGAAAATTTTGCTCTACGCTCACTTTTTTGCAGTTAACGCCGGGTTTGTAAAAACTCGTAATACCAGCGCTGTCTGTAAGTGAGCGGTGAGCATAAACTGCTCGTTAGCACCGCATAGCCTCTAACGCACAACTCGTAATCTAGCCGATTTTTTACTTTTTTCAGAAACTTTAGGTTTCTCACTGAACTTATTTATACACATTTTATTCAGTCATAAGACATATGGTTATAAAAGCTTCTCTGGGATCCCTCTTGTTAAAAAATGGCAGACATACTTGGTAATTAGAAGCTTCTGAAATTCCAAGCAGCAAAAAAGATAATCAGTTACCTGTTAGGGGTAATATTTTATGTAGTGTAGGGAATACCCTCCCTGATTCCTCCCAAACAGCTCGCTTTCCTCCCCAGCTCCCACTGGTCACCACCATCTTAGATACTGGCAGCCAGTTTGCCAGCATGCAGTTTTTTTATTTGTATTATTATTATTTTTATGCAGTTCCCTGATCACTCTCTAAAAGCTCTTTAAACCTCCCCTCTGCCACTGGGCACTGCTATCTTAGGTGATGACAAACAGTCTGCAAGTCCCTTTGTAGGGCCTTTTTTATTTTATTTTTTCTGTAGTGTATGTATCTCCCCTCATCTTCCCCAAATTAGGCATTGCTAGTGCCTAAGATTGCAGCATCTTGTGAGTGTGGGTTAGAGAGCTGTTTTGGGGGGTCAGGGAGGTGAGTGGTTGAGGAGAATTACCTACAATCTAGATGTTTAAAAAAAAATATAATCCCTACACTGCATACTTGCAGATTCTCTGCAGTACTTTAGATGGTGGTGACTGGTGGGGATGAGGGAGGGTAGAGATCTATTTGTGAGGGATCAGGTAAGGATCAGGGGTGGGAGTTGTCCGGTGGGAGGAGTAATCTCTACATCATCTTTGCGGCAAAACAGTGGCATGACATATACCAAAATGGGCCTAGATCAAAACTTTGGGTTGTCGACTAAAAAAACATATATAGTTTTGATAGGTAAATAAAATAAAAAAATAAAAAACAAGGCTGTATTTCTTTTTTAAATGAAGTGATAGTAAAAATGATAAAACAATTATCTGTATCTTTGGGCATGTATTAAGGGGTTAAGCAAGTACTGAAGTAAAAGTTGTTATGAATGTATGTTTTCTGCTCCATTTTCCCACAATGGCATTTTTAATAAACACCAATGGCTGTTGATCACTGAAAAATAAATCAATACAAAAAAATACAACTGTGCATTTCTTCCGGTTCTTCCCCAATGCATTTCTTATGGTTCTCCTCTTGAAAATGCCCGGCGAAAACTGGGAGAAACGCGTTGGTGTTACTTGGCATGTGACATATCCACATTGTGCAAGCGGTACAAGTGATCCGAGCATGGCAGTGGTGTGCAGAAGTTCCGGACATACCCGCATCAGGCACTTGTTTGCTACTGATGATCTTCAGCTGCCTGTTTGTCTTGTTATAAATCTTATATTTCTTGTACATTTTATACTTTGTGTCTGCACGCTGTCTAATAAACCTGCACTTGAATCTGTCCTTTTTGCGCTCTTTTTTCTATGTTCTCAAGCTATTTGAAACATGACAATCCATGATAAAAGGCATGTCCATGGATACCATGCTAGGTCAGCTCACACAATCCCCACATTTATCAAAGAAATGCCATAATGGCGCCTCACTTGCTGTTCAATGGCAACAGAAGAGTGAAGGCAGGTTTTGTAATCACTCTACTTGCTCTTGCATTTTGTTTAATGTATTTGTATTTGCTAGTTTCCTGGGGAACACTTTCAGGTGGACTGTATTGTACCTACAGTCAAGTATGTAGGGGTATCCATGATGGGGTTGGTACTATTTCTGCTTAGTCCTTTATTTTAGGGCTATCCCGCCTGACTGCTTCCATGTACCAAGATATTATAGACAATTGCATATTATTTATGTCTCTTGTTACATTTGTAATACACTCCTTCCATTTCAAATACTACAAGAATGTAATTAGTCATAAGGATACAAATCACTCCCATGCACAAAATAATTACTATAAAAAATGAGTATCTAAATAATAATGTGCAAAAAAATATGCATTTTTAAGTATCTTGGTAAAATAAAATAGGTTTCTTACATTTCCCTTTCCTTTATACATATATTTTATGTAGTATTAAGCTGACAGTGTTCTATTACATTGTTTCTATTCCCTTATGCTTATCTTTTTGGTAATGTTACATTTTGCTGGACCAAATACATAATCTAATGGAGAAAAAGAGAATATTTCATAACATCTTTTTTTGTACTGTAATTTGAAGTGTTTGACAAGACATATAAACGTTGTGATTAGTACAATAGAAATGTTTGGAAGTCATTTTTGACCTTTGATATTGCAAAATCATTCTTTAGTGTTGAAATTAACAAAGTCATCTGAATACAGATCTTAGATACGATCACCTCAAATAGTTGGATGGATAAAATTGAGTACAGATGGAGTGAGGTTATAAGCAAGACCCTATCTCATCCATGTATATTTTGTTACTATAATCATGTGTTCCTTTAAAAAAACAAAACAACCTATATTACATTTAGAAACAGAAACTTATACGCTTCTGTTTTGTGCCTTAGTTGTACTGTTGTAAATCGTCTCTTGAAAGCTTGTGACTGTTTTGCACCATGGATTTAAGGAGTCTTGTCACATAATTTATTATCAGAAAATGTATTATACTGAAGATATTTCATACAAGATATCCCTTAGGGTGATGGTTTTACAAAATTAAGTACTTGCCCCCATACAATCCTTGTTTCCTGCATAATCTAGTAAGAATATTGTTATTATTATATCTCTAAGTAAATAGCAATTTTGACCTGTATAGTTTTATAACAATAAAATTAAAGGCAATGTGAAAAACTGTTCTGGGTTCAGAAGAATATAATACAGGAATCACTACATGTTATAAAAGAAATCGTTCAGTTTTGTAATGATTCTGTCAGCAAAAAATCAAGCACTTGTTCCTGTCAAGCTCTTAACATTACCCATTTTATTACTAAAAAAAACTTTAATCTAAAATAAATGTAGAAAGAAAAATTCAAATTATATTAATAATGAGGCAATGAAAATCTATACAGATGTAAGAATTTAAAGGGACATTGTACACTAGATTTTTATTTGCTTAAACGTTTTGTAGATAATCTATTTATATAGACCATCTGGGAGTGTTTTTGTATGAATAGTTTTACTTATTTTTTAATAACATTGGGATGATTTTCAGACTCCTAACCAAGCCCCACAGTGGCAGATGTATACACGTGTTTGCAGATTCCTGCTGGCTCCTGTTTGTATTATCTCCCTTTCATATGCAGGGAAAGTGGAGGGGGGGTGTCTGCTATTCATGTTTCCCCAGCCTCTGTCAGTGGGTGTCCCAGCCTAACCTCATAAGCAGTGCTAAACTGTGAGCTTATACAATGTTTAAAAAGGTTTTATACTAGATTTTTAGATCTGTATCTGTTCATATTCGTCTTTATAGTAGTGTCTACTACATGCAGTTATATGGAAATTAGTGTATACTGTCCCTTTAAGTGTTTAACTGGAACATGGCCTATCTACTAGGCATGTGCATTCAGTTTTGTCAAAAAGGCAAATTTGTGACAAAAAATGATATTTCTTTCATTACCACAAAACAAATATCCAGACAAATGCACCCCAAACTTAAAGAAAACAAATAAATACTTACAAAATACATCAGTATTCTTTTGTTTCCTTTAAATGGTTAAATACCTTTGGTGCACTGGAGAGCTGCACTTACCTGGTCCTATTCTTCAAAAAAACCTCGGCCACGCTAAAAAAGGAGGCTTAGCATGGAGGCTCCCAGGGCCTGCACTAAAAGGTTAAAAAACATTTTTAGCGCAGGCCCTGGGAGCTGCAACATTAACCCTCCTATTAGCGCGGCCGGGGCTCTGTGAATAAGAGACCCGGGTTAGTGCGGCTCACCAGTGCGCTGAAGGTAAGTATAAAGTTACAGGTTTTCTTTTTCACCTGTAACTTAGGAATATTTACATTAATTTAAAGAAAACAAATGAAAATGTTCTATGAATATTCAGTATTTCTTTGGTTTAAACAATATGAATACCGAACAGTGCAGCCAATCAATATTCCAGGAAACTAATTTCCTCAAATAGTCATTATGAAAGATCGTGGTTGAATATGTGAAGCTACTCTACGTGCATTAATGATAATTCTGCTATATCTGGAAGTAGATCTAAAAGGTTTTCATAGCCTTTCAGAGATTTTCCTAGAAGCAAAAATAAGCAGCTATATCATATAAAGGAGACATTTAAATAGGTAGAATTTTATTTGCCAAAATGAGATGCAAACAAACACAGTAAAAATCGCTGTGAAATAGGATGGCATAATATAGTGATCGATCACAATCTGTTGGCAATTTCCTTCCTAAATGGATTTTTGCTTTCCGGCTCATTTGGTCAGCATGTTTTTAAAGTGATCACAAAACAAAATGTATCCGTGCATTCAAATCTGCAGCCATGAACATATCAGTAGAAAAGTTATCAAGGCCTTTTTGTGTCTTAAAAAGACAGTAAACATCTTGTTATTACAAGACATGACTGTTGACTCACTATAGAATAACATATAAGCCAAATCTAAACATTTTTAAAACAAATTATCTTTTACTGCAATTGTTTTTCAATACTCAAATTCTACTTACCATTTTTATTCAAATCCATCCTCATCACTGCTAAAGTATCTGAATTTCAATTTATCTAGACATAATGGGTATATTAATCATGTTTTCCCAATTACTATATATTTTATAGGGCTTGCACCTGTATTATTGAACATCTAAATGGGATTGGGCCTTTGTGACCAGGAGTTCAATAATGTATGCGCAAGCACATTAACATGCACTGTCATGAATATGGTCGGTCATGATGGCACAATCTCATTGCAGATACAATATTGTAATGGAGTGGCTTTGAGCTTTATAGTTTAAACCCATGGGGGTATATTTAACATAGTGCAAGCGGACATGATACAATGTAGTGTGTCATATCCGCTGCACATCGATAAATGCTGATAGCCTAAGCTGTCTGCATTTATCATTACACCAGCAGTTTTTGTGAACTGCTTGTGCAATTCCTCCCCCTTCAGATTTGCGGCCAATCGGCCACTAGCAGGGGGTGTCAATCAACCCGATCGTATTTGATCGGGTTGATTTCTGTCCGCGGCCCCAATGCAGGCGGACAAGTTATGGAGCAGCTTCATAAATTGGCCCCATAGTCTTGCTCTTGATATCAGATGTAGATCACACCAAACAGGATAGAAACTGAAAAATGTGTTTTTAAATCATTAAATGTAAATTTGGTAAAAAAAAAATACTTTTAAAATATTTAAGGTGATAATATAGGGACTGAGCCAGCCTGCCCAGTATAGCTATCATGTCTATGTATAAATGGCATCCAGGTGGTTTAACAGTACTGAGGATAGACACAGATTGCAATGGGTTGATTTTGAACTCAAAATTGCACAGTTTTAATGTATGGTTATGGAGAAGCCTGTGCTAATAGTGACAACCACGACCGCGCAAGTGTGACTGTGATATACCTTTAAGGTATATCCCGCCTACCTTTCCTCCACCCTATATCAGGCACACCTGAACCATCATTCCTTGCCTGAAAATTGTTTTCTCTTTGCAGCTTATTTGACCGCATCCATATTGCTGTGATTCTACTTTGAATATTCCTAACTTGCTTTGATTTCTTTCTCTCTGAACAGGAGTAGTAAGCTAGGATCTTTTGTTGTACATTTTACTTTCAAAGTTATTTACTCATTCTACCGGAATTCTAATTTAACAAACAAACTGAATCAAGGAGCACCGGATCTACTTGCAGCGTCTGGAAGCCGCACTCTCACTGAAGCTGTATACCAGTCACAGAGGTAAAACCGCTCTCTTCAAACTTAAGGTAATATTTAATCCATTTACAAAGGATCTGTTCTTACGTTGTCACTCTCTGGAAAACATCCGCATTACCTTGCTGAATCTACCGGTTATTACCATAGTCTGTCTGTGATGTATATATTTTATGAATGAGTGTGTGAGTGCGTGAAGCCATATCTGAACATTGCTACAACAAGAATCTACTACTGACGCTTTCACAAAGTGTATCAAAATACATATTACCTTTATCATTTATTCAGAACTGTTTGCTTTATGTTCCTTACTTATATTGCAACAATTGTTTCTACCCAAATATTCCTTGCTTCTATTTGGCATCTACGAAGTTTTCTATCAGTAAAAGTCTCACCAGTGATCTAACAGGTAGTTCAAATCATACTGCCTGTTTTATTCATTAAAAGAGCAACAAACCCTTAATTTAAGAACACTGCATAAGTTCCTGCATAAAACAGGACATCACAGTGACACATAAACAAACATTAACAGAAAGAGATTGCTCCACACAATTTCTAAATGTTGGGCTGCTGATCTCACTTTTTCTGCAGATCAATTTAGCTGCACAGGATATCATGTATTTAATACGTATACAAATGTAAATGAACACATATATCTATATATATATAAGTCAAAGCGGAAAAAAAATGAATGGCTCCAGCACTGTTTCTTTAAAAGTGAAAAAAACCTTTATTAAGGTGACATAATGAACAGACAGCAACGTTTTGGGTAACGCAGACCCTTAATCATGCTATGGATTGCTCTGCAGCACAGCTTTAAATAGGCCAGATGGCCTAATTACAAACATATTAACTCCATATTGGCTAAACTTTTTTTGACCATTGATAAAGATTACTACTGCCATCTATTGGGCCAATTCATGAATTACACATGTAGAAAAACAGATTTTTTTTTAAGTCTAAACAAAAATGTTAAGTACATAGGTAAAGTTAAACACATGAGCAGTGATGCAAAGTTTAATCATGACATCCAAAATTAAAATGCATATATATATATATATGAAGAAAGATAAAATTTATAAAAACAAATGGAGATCATAATCTCTATTCAAACCTACAGGATGTAGAGTTTTTTGTTGTTGATTCCACCATACCTCTCTCTTTTTGAGTTCAAGTTCCATGTTCCCTCCTCTCCTAAGTTTAGGGATATGATCTATTATTTGGTACCTAAGTTGGCTAACAGTGTGTCCCATTTCAAGAAAATGGGAAGAAACTGGAAGGGTTTTATCTTGGCATCTAATTGAAGATTTGTGCCCACTAATCCTATCTCTGATGGGGCGTGTAGTTTCCTCTACATAGCCCCTCCCACACGGGCATTTTAATAGGTAGACCACAAAGTCTGTGTCACAGGTAGTACCCATTAATTTCCCATATTTTTCGGTCATTGGTTTGTGCTATGTGTTTACCTTTTATCATAGCATTACATTGTGCACAATCAAGACAGGGGTATGAGCCCTTTTTGGGGGTAGTAAGATAGGTAATCCTACTGGTGTTTGTACTGCCAATGTCAGCCTTAACTAAGGTATCCCTAATATTTTTAACTCGTCTATATGAGTGTATAGGGGGGGGCTTGAAATTCAGATATATGGGGGTTAAACTTACCCAATAGATACCAGTATTTTTTAATGATATTAGCAATATGATCACTATCGGCTAGATATAGAGTTCTGCGGCCAAAGGGGTGCGTTAGCTACGCGTGCTTTTTCTGGCCGCACCTTTTAAATACCGCTGGTATTTAGAGTTCACAGAATGGCTGCGTTAGGTTATAAAAAAGGAGCGTATAGCATGTTTACCGCAACTGCAACTCTCGATACCAGCGGTGCTTACGGACGCGGCCAGCTTCAAAAACGTGCTTGTGCACGATTCCCCCATAGGAAACAATGGGGCAGTTTGAGCTGAAAAAAAAACTAACACCTGCAAAAAAGCAGCGTTCAGCTCCTAACGCAGCCCCATTGTTTACTATGGGGAAACAGTTTCTAAGTCTGCACCTAACACCCTAACAAGTACCCCGAGTCTAAACACCCATACCTTACACTTATTAACCCCTATTCTGCCGCCGCCGCTATCGCTGACCCCTGCATTTTATTATTAACCCCTAATCTGCCGCTCCGTACACCGCTGCAACCTATATTATCCCTATGTACCCCTAATCTGCTGCCCCTAAGACCCCTATATTATATTTATTAACCCTTAATCTGCCCCCCACAACGTCGCCGCCAGCTACCTACAATAATTAACCCCTAATCTGCCGACCGCATCTCACCGCTACTATAATAAAGTTATTAACCCCTAATCCGCCTCACTCCCGCCTCAATAACCCTATAAGAAATAGTATTAACCCCTAATCTGCCCTCCCTAACATCGCCGACACCTAAGTTCAATTATTAACCCCTAATCTGCCGACCGGAGCTCGCCGCTACTATAATAAATGTATTAACCCCTAAAGCTAAGTCTAACACTAACACCCCCTAAGTTAAATATAATTTAAATCTAACGAAATAAATTAACTCTTATTAAATAAATTATTCCTATTTAAAGCTAAATACTTACCTGTAAAATAAACCCTAATATAGCTACAATATAAATTATAATTATATTGTAGCTATTTTAGGATTAATATTTATTTTACAGGCAACTTTGTATTTATTTTAACCAGGTACAATAGCTATTAAATAGTTAATAACTATTTAATAGCTAAAATAGTTAAAATAATAACAAAATTACCTGTAAAATAAATCCTAACCTAAGTTACAATTAAACCTAACACTACACTATCATTAAATAAATTAAACACAATACCTAAAAATCTACAAATAACTACAATTAAATAAACTAACTAAAGTACAAAAAATAAAAAAGAACTGAGTTACAAAAAATAAAAAAATATTTACAAACATTAGAAAAATAATACAACAATTTTAAACTAATTACACCTACTCTAAGCCCCTTAATAAAATAACAAAGACCCCCAAAATAAAAAAAATGCCCTACCCTATTCGAAATTAAAATAGTTCAAAACACTTCCGGTAGGCGGCGTTCCAAGATGGCCACGGTTTCATGAGGCTCTGTGCAGATTGAAGCAAAAAGTGGCTATATACTTCGCCATCCTCACATCCCTTGGCAATCCTTGTGCCCGGGAACTCTCTTGGATCAAGGCACACCATCCCTTGGCCACCGAACAAGTCAGGACTGAAAGGGCCTTTGGGCGTTGTGGCGGGTTTTCACTGCCGCGCTGTATATAGTTCGTCATAAACTCAGTCATTTATCTATCCCTCCTCCTGATCTTAAGCAATGGAAATGTCCAGCACTAAAGAATCAGACACCGGCACCCGCATCCTAATGGAATTAAGGGCTATACTCCTGCCTAGATTAAACCGGCTCCTAACATCCTGCACGGAGCTGTGTGCAATAGCAAAGATAGAGGAAAAACCTCTCCGTCTGAGGAAGGCCGTTTCCAGTAGTCAGGTCCCTGCCTTACAAAACTTAGTCAGTAATACTAACTTCTACACAAGGGAACCAGACCGTAGCCTCATGATTCCAGCTCCCTCACAGGGAAAACCAGCGTTAGCGGCATCAGACACCGGAGCAATTTATTCCTCCTACCTGAACTTGGAGTCTGTCACAGATCTACTTCTGAAGCTGAAGAAAGGCTTACCGGGACCTCCAGCGCTCCTACAGGCACATGTTCCAGCTCCGAACACAAATCTGAGACCGAGGTCGGTAAAGAGAGCTGCCTACAGCACATTCTACTCTACAAGAGCAGCAGAGGTATCCTACAGCTTGCTTTCAACGCGCCTCAGTGCATATGGGGACAGATGCGATCACTGTGCACGCAGTCTTGACAGCACCCCTGCACAACTGGACATCAATCCGGAGACTGCCATGATTGCTAACATAGCAATGGAACACGCACAGAAGATACGACGAGACAACGACATGGAAAAAACATCTTGTTATTGCTCCTATAAGTCTCGCTACTGGTGGCAGCAGTTTAGGGTTCGATTAAATACCGGTGTTGGCTGAATTGTAATCCCGATCCCGCACTCATACCATGGTTTACCAGTTCCTGGCCTCCTCTTATCCTGAGATCTACCTATGTCGCTGCTCAATTTTGATGACTCTCTGTAAATGCTAACACCGTTATCCACCCTTTTGCCCCAAATGACACCTCTTCAGTCTTTTTTTCTAAACTTTAATATTGAACAGTATATTTGATTTGCTAGGCACAGGGATAATGCCTATCTGTGTTTTGACGGATGGCAGTGTAGTCATTGTGCTTTTATTAGACGCATCTCTTGCACTGCCTCTGCCAACTTAAACTGTTGTCCCATTACTTATTTGTACTTGTCTCATCGTTTTGCAAGATCTGTAAGCGCACATACTCCACGCATATTTCTTGTAAATGATTAGGTAATCGCATACATTTTTCTATCAGGGTAGATTATTGGGCAATGTAACATGGCAATTATTGGGGTGCCCCTTCTATTAATGCCCTTATTCTTCACCCTCCGCCTGTTAGATTGCTGCTGGGTTGCCTATATCTCTCAATACATACGCCTCTGCTTTTTCTTAGTATACACCAGCACTTGTTTATCATTTAGCTGGGATATTTAACTGCTAGTAGGAGAGGGCTTGTGATATGTTCTAACTTGGGGCCATGAAACACAGGGAAACTGCCCAGAGTTTGTTCTTGCATTAATACTACATGTATGTCTTAGATCATAGTTTCACTTTACCAGGACATAGAGACCGTATTGTATGGACAATATTAGGTAAGATGGGCAATGTTTGTTTTTACATTTTTAGCTTAGTGTAGTTCAGTTATATTTTAATTTCTAATTTAGCTAGGTAGGGGCTTCGTATGGTAGCTCTGTTAAATATGGGGGTGGGTAGTTAGTGAATTAGACTGAGGAAATAAAAACACCATATAGTTTGCGAAATTTGAAGCTTACTGTGGAAAGTTTGTGAACCTTAACAGCCATTTCCCATCTATATTTATTAATATAATTTTCCTGTGTGACACAGAACTGTACACTTTCTTATAACTTTCCAGTGCACTAGACCCGCCATTTTGAGCACATAGTACGACATAATGCCTACTCAGTTTCTCCCACTCTCACAAATCTCCAACACCTCTGTATAAAATTGAATATGCAAAAGCAACGCAGATAACATTCCTGACATATTGCATTTAGCCCCGATGAGTTGAGTCGAGTTTAGTTTAGTTTAGCTTAGCTTAATTTACTTTATTAGTTTAGTTTTAGTTATAATTATAACAAAAACCCCCAATGGTGAGTACACCAGCCACATTTCGCAACCATTATAACCACTGGTAAAAGACATGAGTTTTGGCGATGCAACTATATGATCAATTATTTGGAATTTTCTTACTTATAATTACTCTATGTTGTGCTATGGTAATCTATCTTAACCACCCTGCGAGGTGGAATGATGCATGCGTGTTCTAAATGTACTCACTGTTGGAAATAAATAAAAAATTAAAAAAAAAAAATAGTTCAAAACTCTTTTACCTTACCAGCCCTGAATAGGGCCATTTGCCGGGCATGCCCCAAAGAAAACTGCTCTTTTGCCTGTAAAAAAAACCATACAATACCCCCCCCAACATTACAACCCACCACCCACATACCCCTAATCTAACCCAAACCCCCCTTAAATAAACCTAACACTAAGCCCCTGAAGATCTTCCTACCTTATCTTCACCATGCCAGGTTCACCGATCCGTCCTCCAAAGTCTTCTTCAAAGCCTCCGTCTTCATCCATGCCCAAGCGGGGGCTGGCGATCCATAATCCAGCTGAAGTCTTCTATCAAGCGGCAGCTGAAGAGGTCCAGAAGAGGCTCCAAAGTCTTCCTCCTATCTGGGCAGAAGAGTAGATCCGGACCGGCAACCATCTTCTTCAAATCGGTGAAAAGCGGCTCCATGTTGAAGACCTCCGGCACGGATCCATTTTCTTCTTGCGACGTCCTAACGAAGAATGAAGGTTCCTTTAAAGGAAATCATCCAAGATGGCGTCCCTCGAATTCCGATTGGCTGATAGGATTCTATCAGCCAATCGGAATTAAGGTAGGAAAATTCTGATTGGCTGATGGAATCTTTTTTAATTTAGAATAGGGTAGGGCATTTTTTTATTTTGGGGGTCTTTGTTATTTTATTAGGGGGCTTAGAGTAGGTGTAATTAGTTTAAAATTGTTGTAATATTTTTCTAATGTTTGTAAATATTTTTTTATTTTTTGTAACTTAGTTCTTTTCTATTTTTTGTACTTTAGTTAGTTTATTTAAATGTATTTATTTGTAGGTATTGTATTTAATTAATTTATTGTTAGTGTAGTGTTAGGTTTAATTGTAGGTAATTGTAGGTATTGTATTTAATTAATTTATTGATAGTGTAGTGTTAGGTTTAATTGTAGGTAATTGTAGGTATTTTATTTAATTTATTTATTGATAGTGTAGTGTTAGGTTTAATTGTAACTTAGGTTAGGATTTATTTTACAGGTAATTTTGTAATTATTTTAACTAGGTAACTATTAAATAGTTATTAACTATTTAATAGCTATTGTACCTGGTTAAAATAATTACAAAGTTACCTGTAAAATAAATATAAATCCTAAAATAGCTACAATATAATTATAATTTATATTGTAGCTATATTAGGGTTTATTTTACAGGTAAGTATTTAGCTTTAAATAGGAATAATTTATATAATAAGAGTTAATTTATTTTGTTGGATTTAAATTATATTTAAATTAGGGGGTTGTTAGGGTTAGGGTTAGAATTAGCTTTAGGGGTTAAAAATTTTTATTATAGTAGCGGTGAGCTCCGGTCGGCAGATTAGAGGTTAATGCTTGAAGTTAGGTGTCGGCGATGTTAGGGAGGGAAGATTAGGGGTTAATACTATTTTTATAGGCTTATTGAGGCGGGAGTGAGGCGAATTAGGGGTTAAAAACTTTATTATAATAGCGGCGCGGTCCGGTCGGCAGATTAGGGGTTAATAAGTGTAGGCAGGTGGAGGCGACATTGAGGGGGGCAGATTAGGGGTTAAAAAATATAATATAGGGGTCGGCGGTGTTAGGGGCAGCAGATTAGGGGTACATAAGTATAACGTAGCTTGCGGCGGCGTGCGGACGGCAGATTAGGGGTTAAAAATTTTAATTAGAGTGGCGGCGATGTGGGGGGACCTCGGTTTAGGGGTATATAGGTAGTTTATGGGTGTTAGTGTACTTTAGAGCACAGTAGTTAAGAGCTTTATAAACCGGCGTTAGCCCAGAAAGCTCTTAACTACTGACTTTTTTTTGCGGCTGGAGTTTTGTCGTTAGATTTCTAACGCTCACTTCAGTCACAACTCTAAATACCGGCGTTAGAAAGATCCCATTGAAAAGATAGGATACGCAAATGGCGTAGGGGGATCTGCGGTATGGAAAAGTCGTGGCTGCAAAGTGAGCATTAGACCCTTTCCTGACTGACTCTAAATACCAGAGGGCGGTAAAAACCAGCGTTAGAAGCCTCTAACGCTGGTTTTGACGGCTACCGCCCAACTCTAAATCTAGGCCTATGTGTATTAAATTCTGAAGAAAAAATATAAGTTTATTGTTCTTCTTTGGTTTGACACTTTTCTCATGTAACGCTTCATTTTTACATCTAGTGATCATAGATGGGGGATATCCTCTCTCTTTAAATTTGTTAGCCATTTCTTCAAGTCTAATTTCTTGCATATCCTTATCCTGCACATTTCTGATACTTCTTATTAATTGACTTTTTGGAATGGAAGAAAAAACTCTCTTAGGGTGGTAACTATTATATCGTAGTAATGTATTGCGATACGTTGGCTTAACATAAAGATCTGTTTTAAGAACTGAATCTTTTTGTATATGATCGTGTCAAGGTAATTTATAGAGGTATCAGAAAAATTTAAAGTAAATCTCAAACTGTCAGTGCACTTATTAAGCTCATCCACAAAATCTATTAAGGATGAAATAGGGTCCCTCCATACGCCAAAGACATCATCTATATAGCGAAGCCATAGCCTACATTTAGTTTTAAAGTCTTGATTGGTATAAACATTTCTCTCCTCAAATTGGCTAACAAAGATGTTGGCGTATGAAGGGGCCATATTCGAACCCATCGCGGTTCCACGTTTTTGTAAATAAAATGTGTCCTGGAAAAGAAAATAATTGAGATATAACAATATATTGAGTAAATCCTCAATAAAATTACTTTGTTGCAAAGAGAAGTTTGTTTCTTTTTTAATAGATTCAAGGGTAGCCTGAATGCCTGCTTCGTGGGGGATACATGTGTAAAGGCTCACAACATCTTATGAGAAAAGGATATCATTATCCACATCTGAAATATTAGAAAGTTTTCAACAAATCACCTGTATCTTTAAGAAAAGAGGTTTGTTTTGATGCAATAGGATTGAGAATCTTATCTATAAAAATAGCGATGTGTGAAAATACAGAATCTGTACTGGCGACGATAGGTCTGCCAGGGGGGGCATGGTAATTTTTATGAAGTTTAGGTAGTGTATAGAACACAGGAGTAATAGGATCAGTTTTTATGAGGAATTTTGCAAGATCTTTTGAAATTATATTATTTTTTAGAGCTGTGTCTACTGTCATTTTAATTTCCTTCTTAACTTCCAATAAAGGGTCTCCCTCTACAATCTGATAGATGCCACCATCAGATAACTGACCTAAAATTTCTTGTACATAGTACTCAGTATCTAATACAACAACTGCCCCACCCTTATCTGCATTTTTAATGGTGATGTTTTTATTTTTTGCAAGATTTTTTAATGCCTGCCTTTCTCCATACGAAATATTACCTTTTTGTTTAAACTTTTTCTGTGATAGTAAATTCTTCACATAATTTTGAACAAATTTAATAAATGTTGAGCTCGCATTCTATTGGCTGTTCCGATCAGCCAATAGAATGCGAGCTCAATCTGATTGGCTGATTGGATCAGCCAATCGGATTGAACTTGATTCTGATTGGCTGATTCCATCAGCCAATCAGAAAATTCCTACCTTAATTCCGATTGGCTGATAGAATCCTATCAGCCAATCGGAATTCGAGGGACGCCATCTTGGATGACGTCCCTTAAAGGAACCGTCATTCGTCGTCTAGTCGTCGGAAGAAGAGGATGGATCCGCGCTGGAGGTCTTCAAGATGGAGCCGGTCGTCATCGGATGGAAGAACATAGAAGATGCCGCTTGGAGAAGATGTTTGCCGGTCCGGATGTCCTCTTCTTGCCGGATAGGAGGAAGACTTTGGACCCTCTTCTGGACTTCTTCAGTGGATGTCTAGCCCCCGCTTGGGTTGGATGAAGATCTTGGAGCCAGGACGGATCGGTGAACCTGGCATGGTGAAGACAAGGTAGGAAGATCATCAGGGGCTTAGTGTTAGGTTTATTTAAGGGGGGTTTGGGTTAGATTAGGGGTATGTGGGTGGTGGGTTGTAATGTTGGGGGGGGGGTATTGTATGTTTTCTTTTACAGGCAAAAGAGCTGAACTTCTTGGGGCATGCCCCGCAAAGGGCCCTGTTCAGGGCTGGTAAGGTAAAAGAGCTTGTAACTTTTTAAATTTAGAATAGGGTAGGGAATTTTTTATTTTGGGGGTCTTTGTTATTTTATTAGGGGGCTTAGAGTAGGTGTAATTAGTTTAAAATTGTTGTAATATTTTTCTTATGTTTGTAAATATTTTTTTATTTTCTGTAACTTAGTTCTTTTTTATTTTTTGTACTTTAGATAGTTTATTTAATTGTATTTATTTGTAGCAATTGTGTTTAATTAATTTATTGATAGTGTAGTGTTAGGTTAATTGTAGGTAATTGTAGGTAGTTTATTTAATTATTTTATTGATAGGGTAGTGTTAGGTTTAATTATATCTTAGGTTAGGATTTATTTTACAGGTAAATTTGTAATTATTTTAACTAGGTAACTATTAAATAGTTCTTAACTATTTAATAGCTATTGTACCTGGTTAAAATAAATACAAAGTTACCTGTAAAATAAATATTAATCCTAAAATAGCTATAATATAAATGTAATTTATATTGTAGCTATATTAGGATTTATTTTACAGGTAAGTATTTAGCTTTAAATAGGAATAATTTATTTAATAAGAGTTAATTTATTTCGTTAGATAAAAATTATATTTAAGTTAGGGGGGTGTTAGTGTTAGGGTTAGACTTAGCTTTAGGGGTTAATACATTTATTAGAATAGCGGTGAGCTCCGGTCGGCAGATTAGGGGTTAATAATTGAAGGTAGGTGTCGGCGATGTTAGGGAGGGCAGATTAGGGGTTAATACTATTTATGATAGGGTTAGTGAGGCGGATTAGGGGTTAATAACTTTATTATAGTAGCGCTCAGGTCCGCTCGGCAGATTAGGGGTTAATAAGTGTAGGTAGGTGTC
This sequence comes from Bombina bombina, assembly GCF_027579735.1. Classification (NCBI taxonomy): domain Eukaryota; kingdom Metazoa; phylum Chordata; class Amphibia; order Anura; family Bombinatoridae; genus Bombina; species Bombina bombina. The sequence continues at coordinate 487,665,163 of NC_069502.1, read as the reverse complement.
GGCGACGTTGTGGGGGGCAGATTAGGGGTTAATAAATATAACATAGGGGTCGGCGATGTTAGGGGCAGAAGATTAGGGGTACATAGGGATAACGTAGGTGGCGGCGATTTGCGGTCGGAAGATTAGGGGTTAATTATTTTAAGTAGCTTGCGGCGACGTTGTGTGGGGCAAGTTAGGGGTTAATAAATATAATATAGGGGTCGGCGGGGTTAGGGGCAGCAGATTAGGGGTACATAAGTATAACGTAGGTGGCGGTCGGCAGATTAGGGGTTAAAAATTTTAATCGAGTGGCGGCGATGTGGGGGGACCTCGGTTTAGGGGTACATAGGTAGTTTATGGGTGTTAGTGTAGTTTCGGGTACAGTAGTTAAGAGCTTTATGAACCGGCGTTAGCCAGAAAGCTCTTAACTCCTGCTTTTTTCAGGCGGCTGGAATCTTGTCGTTAGAGCTCTAACGCTCACTGCAGAAACGACTCTAAATACCAGCGTTAGAAAGATCCCATTGAAAAGATAGGCTACGCAAATGGCGTAGGGGGATCTGCGGTATGGAAAAGTCGCGGCTGTAAAGTGAGCGTTAGACCCTTTAATCACTGACTCCAAATACCAGCGGGCGCCCAAAACCAGCGTTAGGAGCCTCTAACGCTGGTTTTGACGGCTACCGCCGAACTCTAAATCTAGGCCTTAGGGATTGTATGTATATATGTGTCCTATGTTTATTAAAGTCCCAGTGTGAATGTCACCTTAAGACAATTAAAAGATGAATAAATGAAAGTGAAAAGTGTACAAAGATCATGTGGATTTTGAGTAATGGGAGATGAACTAAAAAATACCAAATGCCAATAATGTGTATGGAAGTGCGTAAAAAACTGTTTAATTGTAGTGTGTTCAGTATCTTCAGATCTTGGCATAAATTTTGTGGATCCATGGGAGATAACAAGAAATTTATATGAAAGAAGACTTAAAAGGAAATTGAGTGTGCAGAGAAGAAAGAAGTGTAGTTGTGTTCGAAATGAAAAAAATGATGATAATAACTAAATACCTACATTGGGTTATTTCTTAACATGCTTTTAGTGAAAAGAATATTTGTATGTTGTAAATATTTACTACACACGTGTAAGATTAATTAGTGATAATAACTGGGAGTGCTATACACTTCGGACTTGGAGATTTGTGGTTCTATTGGAAATCACAGTTAGATTCTATTTTGCGTTTGTCAAACTGGCAAAGTATAATGCATAATAGGAGTCGATTTATTTATGCAACAAATAAAATAGCTAAATTTAAAGAAAATGAGTAAAATTATTTTGTTAATTTATTCCATGGACTGTAATAAGCAGGAAAATCCGTCTGCTTTCTGCTTTGAGTAAAGTTTTCTCTAAATCACCTCCTCTTATCCCGAACTTTACTCTCTGAATGACGAAACATTTTACATCGCATTGTTTCAAATTTAATTTGTTGTGAAAGTGACGGGCCACAGAAGTAAGTTGTTTACCTGCTTTGAGGTCATTTGAAGCATTTTTAATGTTTCTCAGATGCTCTTGTAATAGTATGCGTATTTTTCTGGTCATCATGCCGATTTTTTTTTTTAAATAATTTTTTTATTATACAAATAAATGAGCAGAAGCATAACAAAAGCAAACATATATATATAACGGCAGTACATAATATGGTACTTTCAGGATGTTACACTTTGTAAAACAGATACACATGAAAAGAGAAACAAGAGAGAATGCTGGGTGCTAGAGTCCATTGTCTGTGGGCTTCCAAGTTATCCCCCACCTCTCCAAATGGGAGTGCTATAGGCTAGGTCCGTATAGAGACAGACACATTGCTGATTGTCCAAATAGATCAGCATTCTCTGCATAATACAAAAGGTCATACCATATCTGTTCTTACCAACATCATAATTTAACCATGGTAAATTATAAATCAAACATACTAGTTGAAGCACATATGGACTGTGCCAAGCTGTAAAAAAAAAAAAGAATAAAGGGGGGGGGGGAAGAAAAGAGGAAAAAAAAATAAGGGGGGAGGGGTAGGGGAGGGGAAAAGGAGAGGGGGACAGAAGGGGATCGGATTCATTCTAAGGAAGGGGATAGGGATGGGAATGGGCAAAAGTGTTCGTACAGTATTAGGGTAGTACAGTATCTAGGAACCACAAGTTTCCCGTGGTATTTGCAGTAAGAGTTATTCTAGGCCAAATGCCCAGATTTTGATCTGGAGGTCTTCTGACCCATGAATGTGGGAAACATATGATTCCATTTTCTTAACAAATTTTAAGATGTCAACCACTTGTACCCAAGAAGGTGAAACACACTGAAGCCACATTCGGGCTATAGCTAGTTTAACGGCTAAGAATAGATAGATACAAAACAATTTCTGAGGCAGGGTCAACTGCGTGGGTAGAATGTGAAATAGACATGTACTTGATGATAAGGGTATATGAATGCCCCCAGAAGTACAAAATTGGATTGCCTTTTGCCAGAGTGGTTGGATCTGTGGACACAACATAGATTTTTTGACATTTACATTGTAGTGCATAGATGACCCCCTCTGTTTGGCAATTGATGTGAGCATTAATTTTATGAAATTCGTTGAACCAGTCTTGTATTTGATGTAATTTTAACATGAAATTACAGGTACTGCAGGTACCACATTTAAAAGAGCCATGTGAGAATGCACTTATTGTTTTAAGGCCTTCTAAATGACTGGTACTTACTAAATCCTTTAAATTGCATGTTCTTCTGTAACCTGTCTGTAATTTGTCTCCCAATATGTTTGCCAATATGGAGTCTGACTTTAAGATGTACCAGTTGTCCTGTAGGATTTTGGAAACGTGTGGACTTGCTGGATTATAAGTGGTGATAAATCTTATTTGTTCTTGATTTGACTTCTGCAGCTCTTTTAATAGTTCTTTTACTGTAGCCCCTTGTTAACAGTTTTTCTGTTAATTCTTTTGCCCTTAGTGAATAGTTGTGATCTGAGGAACAGTTTCTTCTCATACTTAGGAATTCGCCTGTGGGTAAGGCTTTGATGGTATTAGGAACATGTGCACTAGAGCTGTGGAGCACACTGTTAGTAGCTGTCGGTTTTCGGTAGACACCTGTAGAAAGTTCCCCTTCATTGGTTTTACTGATTTGGAGGTCCAAGAAGTTAATTGAGTGTTGGTTCGCTTCATAAGTCAGTTTGATGTTCAAATTGTTGAAATTTAATTTAGTGAGAAATTCATCTGGTTCAAGTTTAGTCCCTTCCCATAGGAACAGCACATCATCAATATAGCGTATCCATAGAGGAATACAGTCCATAGATTCTGAGTTAGCATCTGAGAATACATAGTTGTGCTCCCACCAACCCAAGAAAAGGTTGACATAAGTGGGGGCGCATGCTGTCCCCATAGCGGAACCTCTTGTTTGCAAGTAAAAGCAGCTGTTGAAGGTGAAAAAATTGTGTTTTAGTCCAAAGTTTAGCAGTTATAGGATAAAATCATCATGGGCTGGATCTTCCTCTGACCCCATTGTTAGAAACCAATGTACTGCTTGTATTCCTAGATCGTGTTTGATACAAGTATATAGGGATTCAACATCTGCTGTTACAAGCCACGTATTAGGAGTGAGATGTATGTTCTCAAGTTGAATTAGAACATCTGTTATGTCTTACACATAGGAGGAAATTTGTGAAAGATATTTTCTAAATCTGTAATCTACATACTGACTTGCCTTTTCAGTTAGGCTATTGATGCCAGACACAATTGGTCTTCCGGGGGGGGGGGGGGGTGAGTTTGGTTTTTGTGAATTTTAGGGATTAAATAAAATGTGGCTATGGTTGGATTAGCCACTTGAAGAAACTTGTATTCTTTGGCAGTAATTATGTTGTCATTTTTTTGCTGTTTGAATGACATTTGTGTATTTATGAAGGAATTCCTGAGATGGATTGTAACCTAGTTTCTGATAACATGACCGATCTCTGAGTTGTTTATCTGTTTCAGTGCGATAAAGGCTTAAAGGCCATATCACTATATTGCCCCCTTTGTCAGAATTTCGTATAATTACATCTTGCCATTGTTGCATGTCTTTCAGTGCTCTTAGTTCTTGAAAGGTGAGATTTCTTTCTTTATTGGTGTAGGGTAATTGTAGATTTTTTTCACATACCATTTCATTAAATACTTGTAGTTGAGAGCATTGATTCATTTTGGGTATGAACGTAGATTTGTTTTTTATTTTGTATCTTCATTTTTCCTCTCTAGATGTTTCGTGCAGTGTATCTAATGATGGTTCATTCTCTTGTAACAGACTTTCTAAAATTTTAAGATTATTGCTTTCATCATCAGTTAATTGTTGATTTAAAGGCCCATCTGTGGCTTGAAATTTGTTACTGTAGAATCTCTTTAATGCAATTTTTATTACGAATAGTTGCACATCTTTAATGATCTCAAATTTATCTGGGGTAGGGGTAGGGCAGAAGGAAATGCCTTTAGAGAGTACTTATATATGTTCTTCAGTTAATAATTTTTGTGAGAGGTTAATTACTCTTGGTGAGTCATTTTAATTTGAGAGAAGGGACTTGGAGCTCTTTGGTATGGTTTCCAATTTTTCTTGTTTGTTTTGTTGTGTGGCTGACTTTTGTTTTCCCTTTTTGGCTTTCCCCCTGCCTCTTCTGGTGTGTCTCCATTTGAAGAGGCATTTTCTCCTAAAAAATCTTTCCTTTTCCCTCTTGTAACTCTCATGTGGCTTCCAATATCAGAGGTCTGTGGTTCATTATCTGATTCTTGGGTTTCAGATTCTTCACCTTCCGTATCAGAAACGTTACTTTGGACTATATTAACCCTAGAAGTTTTATTAGAATTTAAATTAAATTTATTTTTCCATTTATATACGCTCTTGTTGGTATAGTCAATTTTGTCCCTGCTTAATTTACCTTGTTTCATTTATTTTATGTCTGCCTCATATTTATCCAACTCTTTTTGATATTGTTTGTATGTTTGTTCAAATTCTTTGAGAGATTAAAATTCCTTAAGTTGTAAATTTAGTTCTTGGTTTCTAACAAATCATGCTCTGCTTTATCATGTTTAATTAAAATCTTCATTAGCTTAGTTGAGCACTCAGAGAGTGCCTCGTCCCATTCTATATTGACGTTAGGATTTCAAAATTCAAAAGCAGGGAATAATTGTATTCTTAGTCCCCTTGGAATTAAATTAAGTTCGATATATTTCTCAAAGAAATGATAATTCCACCACGCTTTATCTTGTTTTAACATGACTTTGTGGATGTCTTTTAGAGCTTTATTCAGTTTGTCTTTACTATTTTGTGTAATATTTGATGGATTTTCGAATACTGCATTAAGATTAGATTCTCTTTTATGCTGTCTGGATTGTCTGTCAAGTTCCCATTTAGAAGTCATGTTTTAAACAAACAGTAATGTGGGAGTGTTAACTTGTGTGCTCAATTGGTATGAAACCTGTTGTCAGGTACATAAGTTTATTACCTGAGCAGTCAATATACTGAATTAACCCCAGTGTTCATTACCCTCTGTAATACTTGTATAAGTATACCACTCCATATACGCTAACTTTACCTGCATTCACAGAGGCGGTATTTACCACTCGATATATGCTAACTTTACCTGTTCAAACAGAGGGTAACATTTTGGTCAAGCCACTTGTGATAATTGAACTCGATAATTTATCAGAGTTTCTTTATTTATTTTAACCCACATGATTTCATATACTTAATTATCACATAAGGGCTAAAACCTCTTAAGCAAAGTGGCTTGCTCAGAGCAACTTGTTAACATAACTCCTAGGTGTAGCAATACATGTACTAGGTCACCACTAGGGCATCAGCTTATTTACTGAGCAGTCACTATATTGAATTAACCCCTGTGTTCATTACCCTGTGTAATATTTGTATAAGTTTATCAGAGATATTGTATGTAGTCACTAAGGCCTAGATTTGGAGTTTGGCGTTAGCCGTGAAAACCAGCGTTAGAGGCTCCTAACGCTGCTTTTAGGCTAACTCCGGTATTTGGAGTCACTCAAAAAAGGGTCTAACGCTCACTTTTCAGCCGCGACTTTTCCATACCGCAGATCCCCTTATGTCAATTGCGTATCCTATCTTTTCAATGGGATTTTTCTAACTCCGGTATTTAGAGTCGTGTCTGAAGTGAGCATTAGAAATTTAACAACAAAACTCCAGCCGCAGAAAAAAGTCAGTAGTTAAAAGCTTTCTGGGCTAACGCCGGTTTATAAAGCTCCTAACTACTGTACTCTAAAGTACACTAACACCCATAAACTACCTATGTACCCCTAAACTGAGGTCCCCCCACATCGCCGCCACTAGATTAAATTTTTTTAACCCCTATTCTGCCGACCGCCACCTACGTTATACTTATGTACCCCTATTCTGCTGCCCCTAACACCGCCGACCCCTGTATTATATTTATTAACCCCTAATCTGCCCCCCACAACGTCGTCGCCAACTACTTACAATAATTAACCCCTAATCTGCCGACCGCAAAGCGCCGCTACTTAACTTATCCTTATGTACCCCTAATCTGCTGCCCCTAACACCGCCGACCCCTATATTATATTTATTAACCCCTAATCTGCCCCCACAACGTCGCCTCCACCTGCCTACACTTATTAACCCCTAATCTGCCGAGCGGACTGCACCGCTACTATAATAAAGTTATTAACCCCTAATCCGCCTCACTAACCCTATAATAAATAGTATTAACCCCTAATCTGCCCTCCCTAACATCGCCGACACCTAACTTTAATTATTAACCCCTAATCTGCCGATCGGAGCTCATCGCTATTCTAATAAATGTATTAACCCCTAAAGCTAAGTCTAACCCTAACACTAACACCCCCCTAAATTAAATATAATTTTAATCAAACGAAATTAATTAACTCTTATTAAATAAATTATTCCTATTTAAAGCTAAATACTTACCTGTAAAATAAACCCTAATATAGCTACAATATAAATTATAATTACATTGTAGCTATTTTAGGATTAATATTTATTTTACAGGCAACTTTGTAATTATTTTAACCAGGTACAATAGCTATTAAATAGTTAATAACTATTTAATAGTTACCTAGTTAAAATAATTTCAAAATTACCTGTAAAATAAATCCTAACCTAAGTTACAATTAAACCTAACACTATACTATCATTAAATTAATTAAATAAAATACCTACAATTACCTACAGTTAAACCTAACATTACACTATCAATAAATTAATTAAATACAATTCCTACAAATAACTACAATGAAATAAACTAACTAAAGTACAAAAAATAAAAAAGAACTAAGTTACAAAAAATAAAAAAATATTTACAAACATAAGAAAAATATTACAACAATTTTAAACTAATTACACCTACTCTAAGCCCACTAATAAAATAACAAAGCCCCCCAAAATAACAAAATGCCCTACCCTATTCTAAATTACTAGAGTTCAAAGCTCTTTTGCCTTACCAGCCCTGAACAGGGCCCTTTGCGGGGCATGCCCCAAGAAGTTCAGCTCTTTTGCCTGTAAAAAAAAACATACAATACCCCCCCCAACATTACAACCCACCACCCACATATACCCTAATCTAACCCAAACCCCCCTTAAATAAACCTAACACTAAGCCCCTGAAGATCTTCCTACCTTGTCTTCACCCTGCCAGGTTCACTGATCGGTCCAGAAGAGCTCCTCCGATGTCCTGATCCAAGCCCAAGCGGGGGGCTGAAGATGTCCATGATCCGGTCGAAGTCTTCATCCAAGTGGGGCAGAAGAGGTCTTCCATCCGATTGAAGTCTTCATCCAGGTGGCATCTTCTGTTGTCATCCATCCGGAGCGAAGCGGCAGCATCCTGAAGACCTCCGACGCGGAACATCCATCCTGTCCGACGACTGAACGACGAATGACGGTTCCTTTAAATGACGTCATCCAAGATGGCGTCCATCGAATTCCGATTGGCTGATAGGATTCTATCAGCCAATCGGAATTAAGGTAGGAATATTCTGATTGGCTGATGGAATCAGCCAATCAGAATCAAGTTCAATCCGATTGGCTGATCCAATCAGCCAATCAGATTGAGCTCGCATTCTATTGGCTGTTCCGATCAGCCAATAGAATGCAAGCTCAATCTGATTGGCTGATTGGATCAGCCAATCGGATTGATCTTGATTCTGATTGGCTGATTCCATCAGCCAATCAGAATATTCCTACCTTAATTCCGATTGGCTGATAGAATCCTATCAGCCAACCGGAATTCGAGGGACGCCATCTTGGATGATGTCATTTAAAGGAACCGTCATTCATCGTTCAGTCGTCGGGCAGGATGGATGTTCCCCGTCGGAGGTCTTCAGGATGCTGCCGCTTCGCTCCGGATGGATGACGATAGAAGATGCCGCCTGGATGAAGACTTCAATCAGATGGAAGACCTCTTCTGCCCCACTTGGATGAAGACTTCGACCGGATCATGGACATCTTCAGCCCCCCGCTTGGGCTTGGATCAGGACATCGGAGGAGCTCTTCTGGACCGATCGGTGAACCTGGCAGGGTGAAGACAAGGTAGGAAGATCTTCAGGGGCTTAGTGTTAGGTTTATTTAAGGGGGGTTTGGGTTAGATTAGGGGTATGTGGGTGGTGGGTTGTAATGTTGGGGGGGGGGGGTATTGTATGTTTTTTTTTACAGGCAACAGAGCTGAACTTCTTGGGGCATGCCCCACAAAGGGCCCTGTTCAGGGCTGGTAAGGTAAAAGAGCTTTGAACTTTAGTAATTTAGAATAGGGTAGGGCATTTTGTTATTTTGGGGGGCTTTGTTATTTTATTAGGGGGCTTAGAGTAGGTGTAATTAGTTTAAAATTGTTGTAATATTTTCTTATGTTTGTAAATATTTTTTTATTTTTTGTATCTTAGTTCTTTTTTATTTTTTGTACTTTAGTTAGTTTATTTGATTGTAGTTATTTGTAGGAATTGTATTTAATTAATTTATTGATAGTGTAGTGTTAGGTTTAATTGTAGGTAATTGTAGGTATTTTATTTAATTAATTTAATGATTGTATAGTGTTAGGTTTTATTGTAACTTAGGTTAGGATTTATTTTACAGGTAATTTTGAAATTATTTTAACTAGGTAACTATTAAATAGTTATTAACTATTTAATAGCTATTGTACCTGGTTAAAATAATTACAAAGTTGCCTGTAAAATAAATATTAATCCTAAAATAGCTACAATGTAATTATAATTTATATTGTAGCTATATTACGGTTTATTTTACAGGTAAGTATTTAGCTTTAAATAGGAATAATTTATGTAATAAGAGTTAATTAATTTTGTTAGATTAAAATTATATTTAACTTAGAGGGGTGTTAGTGTTAGGGTTAGACTTAGCTTTAGGGGTTAATACATTTATTAGAATAGCAGTGAGCTCCGGTCGGCAGATTAGGGGTTAATGTTTGAAGTTAGGTGTCAGCGATGTTAGGGAGGGCAGATTAGGGGTTAATACTATTTATTATAGGGTTAGTGAGGCGGATTAGGGGTTAATAACTTTATTATAGTAGTGGTGCGATCCGCTCGGCAGATTAGGGGTTAATAAGTGTAGGCAGGTGGAGGCGACGTTGTGGGAGGCAGATTAGGGGTTAATAAATATAATATAGAGGTTGCCGGTGTTAGGGGCAGCAGATTAGGGGTACATAAGGATAATGTAAGTAGCGGCGGTTTACGGAGCGGCAGATTAGGGGTTAAAAATAATATGCAGGGGTCAGCGATAGCGGGGGCGGCAGATTAGGGGTTAATAAGTGTAAGGTTAGGGGTGTTTAGACTCGGGGTACATGTTAGGGTGTTAGGTGCAGACTTAGGAAGTGTTTACGCATAGCAAACAATGGGGCTGCATTAGGAGCTGAACGCGGCTTTTTTGCAGGTGTTAGGTTTTTTTTCAGCTCAAACAGCCCCATTGTTTCCTATGGGGGAATCGTGCACGAGCACGTTTTTGAGGCTGGCCGCGTCCGTAAGCAACTCTGGTATCGAGAGTTGAAGCTGTGTTAAATATGCTCTACGCTCCTTTTTTGGAGCCTAACGCAGCCTTTATGTGGACTCTCAATACCAGAGTTATTTTTATGGTGCGGCCAGAAAAAAGCCGGCGTTAGCTACGCGGGTCCTTACCGACAAAACTCTAAATCTAGCCGTAATAGTTTTGCGTCTACATGATTTGAGCTTCTCACGAAGCAATTTCAATACATAATTTTGCATTCCATGAGCATACTACAAGTAATAACAGGTTATATATATATAGTTGGTAGCTCTTTGGTGACTACACAATGTAATACCGTTACTAAGTAACTACTACATATAATTGCTATAACATAAGAGAACACTACAAGTATTGATACCACTCTCCATGCTTATTATACTTAATGCATCTACGGAACAACCTAAGTGTGATTTTATTTATCGTTTCCTATTTTAACCTGTGTATATAGTGTGTAATAAAAGTTATGTTTTAATCAACACAATTCCTCAGCAATGCACTTTGCTGTCAAATCCCTTCAGATACTAATAAGTTAGCCAGTAAGTGTGTGGTGAAATATCAGTAATAAATAGAGAACAATTAACCCTTTGAGTGCTGTATATGTAGTCTTTATTAAAGAATAGGTTGCCGGACCTATCTTTAATTCCTTTTGCAACCTTCATACATACACATATACACATATAAACACACACTCATTCATACACACTCATAGATACATATTTATTCATACACAATGATGTATACACATATTGTATATACATACACATATAAACTACAATGCACCCGCACATTCATACATACATACACCCACACCTTCATGCATGCACACATTTACATATATAAAAACAATTTTATATTAGCTTCTATAAATTAACAGCAAGGCATGACAGTACATTGTTAACAAAGATGGCAGATAATATAAAAGCCTGTTTATGAGATTCCAATATAATCTGGATGGTGTCACTGAATCTCTCTCTACACTAGAACACAGTGATACTATCATTGAGAATGTCTGTCGAACTGTCCACTGCCACATTTATCACCTATAAAGACTAATCAATATGCTCTTCCCATATGCTGTCCTGCATTATATCACAGTGACATACAAATTCAAATAAATATAAGCAGCAATAGCATCCAATAGGAACAGAAAACTTTTTTATCAGAGTTTCTTATTTTTTTTTTAATGATATTTAGTTTAGCTTTGAAACACAAAAAAAGACCCCATAAGATTCTAAAAGTGGCGTCACATTTTGGTTTAATAACTTTACTTAACTGTTTGAGTGCAAGGGTTATCTTGATTGGAGTAGACGTGTTAGTCCAGTGATTTAGATAACAAAATAACAAGAGTATTGAATTGAGCAACAATGCTTTTTTATTGGACTAACTATACATTGATAAGTTGACAAGCTTTCAGAACTATATCTTCCTTTTTCAAGTCTAAAGCAATACTGGCCAATTTAATGGAATTTACAGATTATATCTTGAAACACAGCAGGGGCGGTGCTTGTATAACGCAGTGAAGGCAGCCGCCTTAGGTCACCGACTGCAGGGGGCGCCAAGAGCGGTGCCGACTGCAGAGGTGGATGATGATCAATTATTCATCTGCCGACTGCCGCCCTGAGTGCTTTAACAGGGAGAACAGGCTGTGACTTTAACTTTAATAACTTATGTTTGTAATGTTATGTGTTCATTTAATTATTGTTGCAGCCGATTTACCCCTCCTACAGACCTGATCCTGAGAAATCATATTGGCTGGCTTACTTAGATGATGATCATCATCATCATTATGGGCCGGCCCGGCTAACTATGGCCTATGGGATTGAGGGCGCGCTTGTGTGACAGACAGGCAGTGAGTGGAGAGGCGGAGCTCATCACTTGTGCAGCCTGGCCTGCCTAAGCCTAACTGAACTGACTCACTGAGAGGGAAAACATGTCTGACTCCACGTGACTGTCTGAGACTCACACTGCAGCAGCAGCACTATGTGAGGAGATGGCCAGACCAGGCAGACGACTCGAGTGAGGTAGGAACTAGGAATGGTGGCCACACCGGAGGGGGTCTCTGAGGGCCACCTGGGCAGCTGGCAGGCAGGGCATGGCAGATTAATATGCACAGTCAGTGCTGGTGGGTCATGTGGGTGGACTGTCTTCTTGGTGTCTTGACATATTTATTTGACAACAGTTCAAGAGTCAGTTGTGGAGGACAGGTCAGCCTTCTCAGGTAACAAATACTATGTACAATGGACTGTGAGTCTGCTCTTGACTCTGTGACACAGCCAGGTGACAGTTCAGGCTCAGGCAGGGGCAGGACCAAGTTACAGCTACAGCCGGAAGAGTTTGATTGAATGTGATTGCAAATTTGCATTGCCTATTTGCGGGCCGGGTTGGCACTTTGTGTGCCTTGGATACAATCAGCATTGAAATAAGGGCCAGTTGTGTTTTAGCACTATGTGTGGTTCTACAATACACTGACTGCATCTTTAACAGCCTGTTCTGTTTATAAACTTCTTCTGCTTCCTGGTTTGCCCTCCCCTTTTCTCTCCTCCGAGTGCGGTGCTACCAGCTTCCTTTTGAGACAGCACACACGCACAGCAGGAGTTATTTACAACCGATAAGAAAACTGATAAGGTAAGGGGGGTTGTGATGACAATGTTCTCTAAATCTGAAGTAAGTAAGGGACAGGACATACATCATTAGAAATGTTGTGAATGTGTAAGAAAGTATATGATGCACACATTTGATATATGTACACAAACGTTTAAACATCCTTACTTTATTTCCTTGCTGTTTTTCTACCCTTGTGATTTTTTTTTTGTTTTTTTTTTACTATCAAATAAAATAATTTCAAAGGGGAGCATAGTTGTACTTGGGCCACTGAATTGTATAACCTTCTAAAGCTTAGCAGAGCCTGTAATTTTGTCAGTGTTTGTCTCCATTTAACTCTGGCTACACAATACTTTGTATACTTATCAGCCAGGGATGACTAGTACCTTCTTGTAAAATAACAGTTCCTTTATATTAATGCTTAGGACCCAGTCAGACAACAGTTGTCACCCATTTCTAGTGCCTCATTCCCCTTTTTAACATTTGTAGGGTAGAGCAAGTTTTGAACTTTGGATGGGATAATGCAAAGAAAAAAACAACTTAGTGTGCATATTTTTGTGTGTGAGTATATGTGTGTTTGTGCATTTCTGCCTGTATCTGTCAGGGTGTATTTGTGCCTGAGTGTTTCTGTGTGAGTATGTATGTTCTCCTTTGCTCCTTTTTCTTCCCTCCACTCACTTACTTTGGAAATGCCATGGAAAAAAACGGTCATGTTACAACCTGACCAAAAATATTATGGCTGAAAAAAGGTCTAAAACCAAGGGGTAACCAAATTTTGAGTGCCTAGGGCAGCCCAAGACCTAAATATGCCACTAACAAAGTGTGTGTATCACTGTGTGTGTGATATTCTGCTATATAAAGTGAGTGTATCACTGTGTGTGTGATATTCTGCTATACAAAGTATGTGTATCACTGTGTGTGATATTCTGTTATACAGAGTGTGTGGTATTGTGTGACTGTGTGTGATATTCTGTTATACAGAGTGTGTGGTATTGTGTGACTGTGTGTGTGATATTCTGTTATACAGAATGTGTGGTATTGTGTGACTGTGTGTGATATTCTGTTATACAGAGTGCATAGTATTGTGTGACTGTATATGATATTCTGTTATACAGAGTGTGTAGTATTGTGCGACTGTGTGTGTGATATTCTGTTATACAGAGTGTAAAGTATTGTGTGACTGTGTGTGATATTCTGTTATACAAGGTGTGTAGTATTGTGTGACTGTATAACAGAATATCACACACACAGTCACACAATATTACACACCTTGTATAGAGAATATCACACAGTCACATAATACTAGACACTCTGTATAACAGAATATCACACACACAGTTGCACAATTCCACACACTGTATAACAGAATATCACACACAGTCACACAACACTACACACTCTATTAAAGAATATCATAGACATTCACACAATACTACACATTAGTATTAGTATTGTGTGATAGTGTCTCTTTGTGTCTGTATTAGTGTCTCTGTGTGTGTCTGTTGGCATCTCTTTGTGTCTGTATGTGTGTCTGTATTAGTGTCTCTGTGGGTATGTGTTAGTGTGTGTTATTGTCTCTTTGTGTCTGTATTAGTGTCTCTGTGTGTGTCTGTGTTAGTGTTTCTGTGTGTGTCTGTGTTAGTGTCTCTTTGTGTCTGTATGTGTGTGTCTGTATTAGTGTCTCTGTGTATGTGTTAGTGTGTGTCTGTGTTATTGTCTCTTTGTGTCTGTAGGGGTTAGTGTGGGTCTGTGTTAGTGTCTCTTTGTGTTTCTGTTAGTGTCTGTATGTGTGTGTCTGTGTTAGTTTCTCTTTGTCTGTATGTGTGTGTCTGTGTTATTGTGTGCCTGTGTTTGTATCCCTTTATGTTTTAATGTTTAAGTCACATTGGGGGCCCCGATCAATGGTTAAAATTTCTAGTGGTGGCCATGTGTGTGTGTGTGTATATATATATATATATATATATATATATATATATATATATATATATATATATATTCTGATTTGTTACATAGCACTACCACTGTTTGATTTGTTATGCAGAGAAACCAATGTTTGATTTGGTATGGAGCACTTCCTCTGTCTGATTTGCTATGCAGCACTACCACTGTTTGATTTGCTATGCAGCACTACCACTGTCTGATTTGCTATGCAGCACTACCACTGTCTGATATGCTATGCAGCACGACCACTGTCTGATTTGCTATGCAGCACAATTACTGTTTGCTTTGCTATGCAGTACTACCACTGTCTGATTTGCTATGCAGCACTACCACTATCTGATTTGCTATGCAGCTCTATCATTGTCTGATTCTATCTGAATTATGATATAAAAATTTGGGTCTCATATCCCTTTAACTAGCAATGGGAGTGTATGTAATTGGGGGGGGGGGGGGGGCGGCAAAATGTACCCTCGCCTGTGTGGCCAAAAATCCTAGCAACAGCACTGAAACACAGAATGGCTAAAGAGGACAGAAAGTGTTAGAGGTCTGAGTGCAGGGAGAGCAGGGGTGTCATAAAAATCATGAGAGTGTCCAGTGTAGGAGAACAGACAGGGGAAATAT
Source organism: Bombina bombina (assembly GCF_027579735.1). Classification (NCBI taxonomy): domain Eukaryota; kingdom Metazoa; phylum Chordata; class Amphibia; order Anura; family Bombinatoridae; genus Bombina; species Bombina bombina. The sequence continues at coordinate 487,649,974 of NC_069502.1, read as the reverse complement.
ATAGTTTTACATAGAGTATATACTAACATTAAGTTATATAGCAACATGGAATGAATATGTATAAAGATGTGGAATTATGTATACAGGGGGAATATAAGATAGTCAAAAGAGAAGAAAGGAAGAAGAAGAATTATAAAAAATGAATAATAATAGCAGCAAAGGTATTTGCATAGGCTTACTTGTGTATCTACTGTAAATATAAAGACTGTGGAATATACAATGTAATAGACTATATGAAAGTACATTTCAAAAATGTTGATAATTTGTTAAGAGTCTACATTTAGTCCAGAATTTAGTGAGTTGAAGTACATTATAATTTTCATTTCAAATGGGTTTTTCCCATGGTGTTTTTGAAGTTGCCTCTGATAATCTTGCAAGTCCCTGCCCTGTAAATCTTACTGCCTAGATGTATAATTACAAAGTAGCTGGAGTGTTTAATGCTGTCCCCTTCTCTTGTGCGATCAATTGTGCAAGAGATGGACCAGTCATTCATCCCAAGCGAGCATGTTTGGGGGGATTTTTTCTGTCACCAGTGTAAGAAGCAGTGGTCTGGTCAGGCTTTGCATGTGTTTATGCTGCTTTATACATTGAACCCAATGAATTTGCCAGAGCTTTTAACTTTGGTTAATATTCCTAGCATTAATGTGATTATCACTTGAGTACAAGGAATAATAATGGACTTGCAATACAAGTGTGAGTTTCCACTTTGGGTTCATCATTAAAAGTAAAAGGAGTATGTTACTGTGAGTTCAAATAAGTGAGATTGCAATATAGTTTTTTTACGTGGGACTTACAAAACTTATTACAACCTCACGATAAATTTGTGCTTCCCGCTGTAACTATTGGGCTCTAATTAAAATCAAGACCACAATTAGAGAAGACTGGGTCATACTCCATTGACATACAACAACATTTTATGTGATAAATTTAGGAATACAGTTTTACTAGCTTGATATTTTTCCCAAAAGTTGCATTAAAATGATTAATAACGACTTATCAACTAGAAGAGTGGAAGAGCTCAGTTTTCACATTGATTATGCCTTTCTGAAGCTCTGATAGGTTAATATATTTAACAAATAGTAAGAAACCTGAAGGAGTTACAGATCACAGTGAGAGACCAAAGAATCATGACCTGTTGATGATTGTTGTGAAGAGGTTGAAGAAAGATGATTGTTATGGCTATATTTAAGGAAAGTAAATTTTAAGGTCTTGTAATTTTTATTTTATATAGATAATTTCGAAAAATGTAAGGTGAGGTGTTAGGAGAGATTTATAATATGGGATTGAGAATATAAGGGTTAGATATTAGTGGGGAGTTTTATTGATAGGGAAGTGTCAAGTAGCATATGGATTGCAATAGGGATGTCTCTGTAGCTTTGGAGCACATTATATAAAGGATGGCACAGATGGGGGTAAATATAAAGTCATGTTAGAGGGTATCTAGCTGTCATGTATATCTCTTTAAATCCTGTATCTGAACCCTATAAAAGTCTCCTCCCCCAATCTCTCTTTGCTTAGTATTGTCTTCTGATACCCGGATCACAATAACTACTGTCTAAGTAGTTCAGCTAAGCCTCTACTTAATTTACCATCTCTCCTTTGTCAGCTGTAACCTGGAAAACAACTACTGCTGCAGCATTAAGCTCTCTCTGCCCTGGCAGTCTGAAGTAAGAGCTTCTGTTAAAGTAATCTTTACCTCTCCTTTCACAGGCATATTCCTGGATACCCTGCTGGAATTGTAAGTCTTACCTTCATTACTGGCACCTCCTCCTGCTCTCCAGCACTTCCTGACTCAGTCTGCAAGCTGTTACACAGAAACGGATTTCACAGCACCTCTCTCTGTCTCTCAACACACTCTGGCCTAGATTTAGAGTTTGGCGGTAGCCGTGAAAACCAGCGTTAGAGGCTCCTAACGCTGGTTTTAGGCTACCGCCGGTATTTGGAGTCAGTCAGGAAAGGGTCTAACGCTCACTTTTCAGCTGCGACTTTTCCATACCGCAGATCCCCTTACGTCAATTGCGTATCCTATCTTTTCAATGGGATCTTTCTAACTCCGGTATTTAGAGTCATGTCTGAAGTGAGCGTTAGAAATCTAACGACAAAACTCCAGCCGCAGAAAAAAGTCAGTAGTTAAGAGCTTTCTGGGCTAACGCCAGTTCATAAAGCTCTTAACTACTGTGCTCTAAAGTACACTAACACCCATAAACTACCTATGTACCCCTAAACCGAGGTCCCCCCACATCGCCGCCACTCGATTAAATTTTTTTAACCCCTAATCTGCCGACCGCCACCTACGTTATACTTATGTACCCCTAATCTGCTGCCCCTAACACCGCCGACCCCTATATTATATTTATTAACCGCTAATCTGCCCCCCCCAACGTCGCCTCCACCTGCCTACACTTATTAACCCCTAATCTGCCGAGCGGACCGCACCGCTACTATAATAAAGTTATTAACCCCTAATCCGCCTCACTCCCGCCTCAATAACCCTATAATAAATAGTATTAACCCCTAATCTGCCGTCCCTAACATCGCCAACACCTAACTTCAATTATTAACCCCTAATCTGCCCTCCCTAACATCGCCGACACCTAACTTCAATTATTAACCCCTAATCTGCCGACCGAATCTCGCCGCTACTTTAATAAATGGATTAACCCCTAAAGCTAAATCTAATCCTAACCCTAACACCCCCCTAAATTAAATATAATTTAAATCTAACAAAATAAATTAACTCTTATTAAATAAATTATTCCTATTTATTTATATTTATTTTACAGGTAACTTTGTATTTATTTTAACCAGGTACAATAGCTATTAAATAGTTAAGAACTATTTAATAGCTAAAAAAGTTACAATTAAACCTAACACTACACTATCAATAAATAAATTAAATAAAATACCTAAAATTACCTACAATTAAACCTAACACTACACTATCAATACATTAATTAAATACAATACCTACAAATAACTACAATTAAATAAACTAACTAAAGTACAAAAAATAAAAAAGAACTAAGTTACAAAAAATAAAAAAATATTTACAAACATTAGAAAAATATTAACAATTTTAAACTAATTACACCTACTCTAAGCCCCCTAATAAAATAACAAAGCCCCCCAAAATAAAAAAATGCCCTACCCTATTCTAAATTACAAAAGTTCAAAGCTCTTTTACCTTACCAGCCCTGAACAGGGCCCTTTGCTGGGCATGCCCCAAGAAATTCAGCTCTTTTGCCTGTAAAAAAACACATACAATACCCCCCCCAACATTACAACCCACCACCCACATACCCCTAATCTAACCCAAACCCCCCTTAAATAAACCTAACACTAAGCCCCTGAAGATCTTCCTACCTTGTCTTCACCTCACCGGGTATGACACTGATCCGTCCTGGCTCCGATATCTTCATCCAACCCAAGCGCGGGCTAGACATCCATCATCTGACGGCTGAAGAAGTCCAGAAGAGGGTCCAAAGTCTTCATCCTATCCGGGAAGAAGAGTAGATCCGGACCGGCAACCATCTTCTTCCAAGCGGCATCTTCTATCTTCATCCAATGAGGACCGGCTCCATCGTGAAGACCTCCAGCGCGGACCCATCTTCTTCCGACGACGTCCAACTGAAGAATGACGGTTACTTTAAGGGACGTCATCCAAGATGGCGTCCCTCGAATTCCGATTGGCTGATAGGATTCTATCAGCCAATCGGAATTAAGGTAGGAAAATTCTGATTGGCTGATGGAATCAGCCAATCAGAATCAAGTTCAATCCGATCAGCCAATCAGATTGAGCTTGCATTCTATTGGCTGTTCCGATCAGCCAATAGAATGCGAGCTCAATCTGATTGGCTGATTGTATTGGAGGTATTGTATGTGTTTTTTTACAGGCAAAAGAGCTGAATTTCTTGGTGCATGCCTCGCAAAGGGCCCTGTTCAGGGCTGGTAAGGTAAAAGAGCTTTGAACTTTTGTAATTTAGAATAGGGTAGGGCATTTTTTTATTTTGTGGGGCTTTGTTATTTTATTAGGGGGCTTAGAGTAGGTGTAATTAGTTTAAAATTGTTGTAATATTTTTCTAATGTTTGTAAATATTTTTTTATTTTTTGTAACTTAGTTCTATTTTATTTTTTGTACTTTAGTTAGTTTATTTAATTGTATTTATTTGTAGATATTGTATTTAATTCATTTATTGATAGTGTAGTGTTAGGTTTAATTGTAGGTAATTGTAGGTATTTTATTTAATTAATTTATTGATAGTGTAGTGTTAGGTTTAATTGTAACTTAGGTTAGGATTTATTTTACAGGTAATTTTGTAATTATTTTAACTATTTTAGCTATTAAATAGTTCTTAACTATTTAATAGCTATTGTACCTGGTTAAAATAAATACAAAGTTATCTGTAAAATAAATATAAATCCTAAAATAGCTATAATATAAATATAATTTATATTGTAGCTATATTAGGATTTATTTTACAGGTAAGTATTTAGCTTTTAATAGGAATAATTTATTTAATAAGAGTTAATTAATTTTGTTAGATTTAAATTATATTTAACTTAGGGGGGTGTTAGTGTTAGGGTTAGACTTAGCTTTAGGGGTTAATACATTTATTAGAATAGCGGTGAGCTCCAGTCGGCAGATTAGGGGTTAATGTTTGAAGTTAGGTGTCGGCGATGTTAGGGAGGGCAGATTAGGGGTTAATACTATTTATTATAGGGTTAGTGAGGCGGATTAGGGGTTAATAACTTTATTATAATAATAGCGGTGCGGTCCGCTCGGCAGATTAGGGGTTAATAAGTGTAGGCAGGTGGAGGCGACGTTGTGGGGGGCAGATTAGGGGTTAATAAATATAATATAGGGGTCGGCGGTGTTAGGGGTAGCAGATTAAGGGTACATAGGGATAATGTAAGTAGCGGCGGTTTACGGAGCGGCAAATTAGGGGTTAATAATAATATGCAGGGGTCAGCGATAGCGGAGGCGACAGAATAGGGGTTAATAAGTGTAAGGTTAGGGCTGTTTAGACTCGGGGTACATGTTAGAGTGTTAGGTGCAGACGTAGGAAGTGTTTCCCCATAGCAAACAATGGGGCTGCGTTAGGAGCTGAACGCAGCTTTTTTGCAGGTGTTAGGTTTTTTTTCAGCTCAAACAGCCCCATTGTTTTCTATGGGGGAATCGTGCACAAGCACGTTTTTGAAGCTGGCCGCGTCCGTAAGCAACTCTGGTATTGAGAGTTGCAGTGGCGTTAAATATGCCTGTACGCTCCCTTTTTGGAGCCTAACGCAGCCTTTCTGTGAACTCTCAATACCAGAGCTATTTAAAAGGTGCGGCCAGAAAAAAGCCAGCATTAGCTACGCGGGTCGTTACCGACAAAACTCTAAATCTAGCCGTGTAGCTGCAAAACGGAATGGAACTCCTGGGGTGAGATTACTTTAAACTTGTTTTCTAAAACCCTGCATATTTGCCTTGCAAGACTTGATTTATTTATTGCCTGCATTCTCTAGACATTCCTGTAATTAATCCTGCACTTGCTGCATCTGTTTATAAAGAGACTGCACCATTGTTTCTGATATCCATATTAACTGGAATACAAATAATCTGCAATATTGAGTGTGATTGATTTATTTTATCTGTTGATAACTTTGCTACACTGCTATTTGGAGTGGTTACAGCTCAAAGCACCAATATTTAAAGAGACAGTTTGAAATCTCTGCAACACATTGCTGCTATTCCCTTTTGGGCCCTCAGTCTATGAGCAGAACAGGGATTATTTTATTAATTCCGCTATTTTGTGAGACTGAGTGGAACTTGAACCTAATTCCCAATTCTTAATAGAGTCCTGGAATTACAAAATACTAAGCCATAAAATGAATGGAATGGAAATAGCAGACCTTACAAATAAGGTGAATGCTCTCACTCAGAATATGGATCTCTTAATACAGGGGATACGAGAGATCCAATCTGAGAATCAATATTTACGTACTGTAATCAGAGATCATATTGATAAAAGACCCTCAGTATCTGAGACTCAGCCTGAACCTTAGCTTTCTCCCCTGAATGGTTCACAGGTGATAGGAACTCTTTCAGGGAGTTTAAAAACTCCTGTTTGTTATATTTTTCACTCAAACCTAAAGCATATCCCACTGATCATATCAAGGTTCTTACCATGATATCATATCTTAAAGGCGAACCAAAAACTTGGGCTACTCATTTTTTTTCGAAACCAACGATCCAGTGTTGGATTCACTTCAGTTGTTCTTTGATAAAATGTCTTTTCTCTATGAAGACAAGAACAAACAGAGCACCGCTGAGATAGCCCTTAAAGCTCTAAAACAGAACAAACGCCCTGCTGAAGATTACATTTCAGATTTTAAAAGATGGGCCCCTGACACCCTCTGAAATGAGGCAGCTCTATTTTTCCAGTTTCGCCAAGGGTTATCAGATCTAATAAAGGATGAACTAGCCTGTGGTTCTATGCCAACCACTCTGGATGCCCTTATGACCCAAGTGGTTACTATTGATCGCCTTCTAAGAGAGCGCAGACATGAAAAAGCTCCCACAGAACATACTTGGAAAAGGCCTCCCACATCTGCTTATCCGAACCCCACTCTACGCAGTTTGGATGAAACAATGGAAGTGGCTTTACTAAAGGACCACTCTCCACTGAAGAGAAAAATAGAAGAAGGATAAACAATTTATGTTTATATTGTGCAGAAAAGACACATTCTGTCAAAGAATGCCCAAGTCTTCTTAAACAGAAGGGTAAGAGAAATTCTAGTAATATTATCTGTACAAATAGCACATTTTCTAATACTCATTGTAATCTCTCTGTTACTCTACAGTGGGAAACCAAAAGACTACAGACCCAATTATTGACTCTGGAACTTTTGGTAATTTAATAGATAAGTCTTTCACAGAGTTGTATGATATTCCATTAATAAAAAGAGGTGATTCACTTGCCATCCGTGTTATAGATGGTTCTTTTATTTAATCTGGGCCAATCACTGATCATACCACACCTCTTCTAATGACCACTACTTCAGGTTATAGAGAACATATTACCTTTGATGTTATAGCCTCTCCTCTTTTTCCTATTGTACTAGGCTTATGGTGGTTACAAAGACACGAACCACATATTGGGGGGTAGTTATCAAGCCGTCTACTTATCTGCCTTCGCCGGCCCAATACGCCCGCCTAAGCTCGCATACCTTCGCCGCCGCGGACCTGAAAAAATATGTTTAAGTTATCAAATAAAGCTGTCAAAAAGCCGCGGGGCGATGAGCAGCGGACTGTGAGAGTTATCACTCATCCGATCTCGCTGCTCTTCGGCTTTTTCCCAGCTTTATTGCTAGCCTGTCACTAAGCACTCACACTAAACTACACTGTTCTATCCCTATACCGGCGCCCCCGGAGCCTCCCGCAACTCAATAAAGTTACTAACCCCTAAACCGCCGCTCCTAGACCCTGCCGCAACTCTGATAAATTTATTAACCCCTAAACCGCCGCTCCCGGACACCGCTGCCACCTACATTATACCTAGTAACCCCTATCCTGCCCCCCCTACACCGTCGCCCTCTATAATAAAGTTATTAACCCCTATCCTGCTGATCCCGCACCTCGCCACAACTAAATAAATAGTTTAACCCCTAAATCGCCGCTCCCTGAACACGCCGCAACCTATATTAAAACTATTAACCCCTATCCTGCCCCCCCTACACCGTCGTCACCTATAATAAATTTATTAACCCCTATCCTGCCCCCCACTACACCGCCGCCACTGTAATAAAATTATTAACCCCTAAACCTAAGTCTAACACTAACCCTAACACCCCCCTAACTTAAATATTAATTAAATAAATCTAAATAATATTTCTATTATTAACTAAATTAATCCTATTTAAAACTAAATACTTACCTTTAAAATAAACCCTAATATAGCTACAATATAAATAATAATTATATTGTAGCTATCTTAGGATTTATTTTTATTTTACAGGCAACTTTCAATTTATTTTAACTAGGTACAATAGCTATTAAATAGTTATTAACTTTTTAATAGCTTACCTAGCTAAAATAAACTGAAATTTACCTGTAAAATAAATCCTAACCTAAGTTATAATTACACCTAACACTATACTATACTTTAATAAATTATTCCTATTTAAAACTAAATACTTACCTGTAAAATAAACCCTAATATAGCTACAATATAAATAATAATTATATTGTAGCTATTTTAGGATTTATATTTATTTTACAGGTAACTTTGTATTTATTTTAGCTAGTTAGAATAGTTATTAAATAGTTATTAACTATTTAATAACTACCTAGCTAAAAGAAATACAAAATTACCTGTAAAATAAATCCTAACCTAAGTTACAATTAAACCTAATACTACACTATCATTAAATTAATTAAATAAACTACCTAGAAATAACTACAATTAAATACAATTACATAAACTAACTAAAGTACAAAAAATAAAAAAAGCTAAGTTACAAAAAATAAAAAAATAAGTTACAAACATTTTAAAAATATTACAACAATTTTAAGCTACTTACACCTAATCTAAGCCCCCTAATAAAATAACAACCCCCCCAAAATAAAAAAATGCCCTACCCTATTCTAAATTAAATCAAGTTCAAAGCTCTTTTACCTTACGAGCCCTTAAAAGGGCCATTTGTGGGGGCATGCCCCAAAAAGTTCAGCTCTTTTGCCTGTAAAAGAAAAATACAACCCCCCCTCAACATTAAAACCCACCACCCACATACCCCTAATCTAACCCAAACCCCCCTTACAAAAACCTAACACTAATCCCCTGAATATCATCCTACCTTGAGGTCTTCGATCCGGGGGATGTCATCTTCCAAGAGGCGCTGAAGAGGTCTTCTATCCGGGCGATGTCATCTTCCAAACCGGGTCTTGAATCTTCCTCCCGCCGACGCGGAACCTCCTTCTTCACCGATGGACTACGACGAATGAAGGCTCCTTTAAGGGACGTCATCCAAGATGGCGTCCCCTCAATTCCGATTGGCTGATAGGATTCTATCAGCCAATCGGAATTAAGATAGGAAAAATCTGATTGGCTGATGGAATCAGCCAATCAGATTGAGCTCGCATTCTATTGGCTATTCTGATTTTTCCTACCTTAATTCCGATTGGCTGATAGAATCCTATCAGCCAATCGGAATTGAGGGGACGCCATCTTGGATGACGTCCCTTAATGGAGCCTTCATTCGTCGTAGTCCGTCGGTGAAGAAGGAGGTTCCGCGTCGGCGGGAGGAAGATTCAAGACCCGACTTGGAAGATGACATCGCCCGGATAGAAGACCTCTTCAGCGCCTCTTGGAAGATGACATTGCCCGGATCGAAGACTTCTTCAGCGCCGCCTGGATGATGACTTCATCGGATGGAAGATTTCTTCAGCGCCGCTTGGAGGATTAACTTCTTCCGCTCCGGATGTCCACTTCGGTTCCATCGCTGCTCGGCTGAGTGAAGACGACTCAAGGTAGGATGATCTTCAGGGGATTAGTGTTAGGTTTTTGTAAGGGGGGTTTGGGTTAGATTAGGGGTATATGGGTGGTGGGTTTTAATGTTAGGGGGGGTTGTATTTTTCTTTTACAGGCAAAAGAGCTGAACTTTTTGGGGAATGCCCCCACAAATGGCCCTTTTAAGGGCTGGTAAGGTAAAAGAGCTTTGAACTTGATTTAATTTAGAATAGGGTAGGGCATTTTTTTTATTTTGGGGGGGTTTGTTATTTTATTAGGGGGCTTAGATTAGGTGTAAGTAGCTTAAAATTGTTGTAATATTTTTAAAATGTTTGTAACTTATTTTTTTATTTTTTGTAACTTAGCTTTTTTATTTTTTATACTTTAGTTAGTTTATGTAATTGTATTTAATTGTAGTTATTTGTAGGTAGTTTAATTAATTTAATGATAGTGTAGTATTAGGTTTAATTGTAACTTAGGTTAGGATTTATTTTACAGGTAATTTTGTATTTCTTTTAGCTAGGTAGTTATTAAATAGTTAATAACTATTTAATAACTATTCTAACTAGCTAAAATAAATACAAAGTTACCTGTAAAATAAATATAAATCCTAAGATAGCTACAATATAATTATTATTTATATTGAAGCTATATTAGGGTTTATTTTACAGGTAAGTATTTAGTTTTAAATAGGAATAATTTATTAAAGTATAGTGTAATGTTAGGTGTAATTATAACTTAGGTTAGGATTTATTTTACAGGTAAATTTAAGTTTATTTTAGCTAGGTAAGCTATTAAATAGTTAATAACTATTTAATAGCTATTGTACCTAGTTAAAATAAATTGAAAGTTGCCTGTAAAATAAAAATAAATCCTAAGATAGCTACAATATAATTATTATTTATATTGTAGCTATATTAGGGTTTATTTTAAAGGTAAGTATTTAGTTTTAAATAGGATTAATTTATTTAATAATAAAAATATTATTTAGATTTATTTAATTAATATTTAAGTTAGGGGGGCGTTAGGGTTAGTGTTAGACTTAGGTTTAGGGGTTAATAATTTTATTACAGTGGCGGCGGCGTAGTGGGGGGCAGGATAGGGGTTAATAAATTTATTATAGGTGGCGACGGTGTAGGGGGGGCAGATTAGGGGTTAATAAATGTATTATAGGTGGTGACGGTGTAGGGGGGGCAGATTAGGGGTTAAGAAATTTATTATATGTGGCGACGGTGTAGGGGGTGCAGGATAGGGGTTAATACATTTAATATAGGTTGCGGCGGGTTCAGGGAGCGGCGGTTTAGGGGTTAATACATTTATTATAGTTGCGGTGGGCTCCAGGAGCGGCGGTTTAAGGGTTAATATGTATAGAGTAGCTTGCGGTGGGCTCCGGGAGCGGCGGTTTAGGGGGTAATAACTTTATTTAGTTGCGGCGGTGTAGGGGGGGCAGATTAGTGGTGTTTAGACTCGGGGTACATGTTAGGGTGTTAGGTTCAGACAGCTCCCATAGAAATCAATGGGATGTCTGTCAGCAGCAAACTTGTACTTTCGCTATGGTCAGACTCCCATTGATTCCTATGGGATCCTCCGCCTCCAGGGGTGGCGGTTTGAAAACCAGGTACGCTGGGCCGTAAAAGTGCCGAGCGTACCTGCTAGTCATTTGATAACTAGCAAAAGTAGTGAGATTGTGTCGCACTTGTGTGCGGAACATCTGGAGTGACGTAAGAATCGATCTGTGTCGGACTGATTCCGGCAGATCAAAGTTTACGTCACAAATTTCTACTTTTGCCGGTCTCGAGCCTTTGATAACTAAGGCGAATCAGCCTCGCCACAAATACGCTGTGGAATTCCAGCGTATTTGAGGTTGACGGCTTGATAACTACCCCCCATGGTGTGGAATACTTCAGAGGTAAACTTTATTTCTGAGTATTGCACTAACACTTGTTTTACGTCCACACATATTCTTCAGAACACGTCAGAACAACATCTTATTCCTGACTGTTATTCTGACTACTCAGATGTATTTGATAAAGTAGAAGCAGAGAGGTTACCACCTCATAGATCATATGACTGCTCAATAGAGCTCCTTCAAGGTTCTGATATGCCTTATGGGCATATATATCCACTGTCAGAACCAGAGCTAGTACATTTAAAACAATATCTTGATGATGATAACCTAAGAAAGGGCTTTATTAGGTCCTCTACGTCACCCGCTGGGGCAGGTATGTTTTTTGTTCGTAATAAAGACGACACCTTAAGACCTATAATCGACTATAGGGAACTGGACAAACAAACCAAGAAAAACAGATACCCGCTACCCCTCATACCTGAAATAATAGAATGACTTCAGGCAGCTACGATATTTACAAAACTTGACCTAAGAGGGGCATGCAATTTAATAATAGTAAAAGCTGGACACGAATGGCTGACCGCGTTTAGAACAAGATATGGATTGTTTGAGTATATGGTCATGCCGTTTGGGCTATGTAAGCGACATTTCAGAGTTTCATCAATGACTTGTTTCATGACCTTTTGGATATTTATATGATTGTGTACCTTGATGACATACTCATTTACGCTAAAACATTAGACCAACACATATCACATGTTAGAACTGTGTTACAGCGACTGAGACAAAACTCATTGTTTGCCAAACCCGAAAGATGTATCTTTAATACTAATACTATCTCTTTCTTGGGATACCATATATCTCCTCAGGGCATACAGATGGAGAATAAAAATGTAGAGGCTATAGCATCATGGCCCATTCCCAAAACTAAGAAAGATGTACAGTGTTTTATTGGATTTTCGAACTTTTATAGAAAATTCATAAAAAATTTCTCTCTAATAGCTAAACCCTTAACTGCTCTCACAGGTTCCCATCCTCCATTTTTATGGACATCACAGGCTAATACAGCATTTAATAAATTTAAGAACGCTTTTACTACAGCACCTATCCTTAAATTTACTGATCCCCAATTACAATATGTCTTGGAAGTGGACGCGTCAGATTATGCCTTGGGAGCTATTTTATCCCAACGCATGTCTCCTAAAGACCCTCTTCACCCAGTTGGATTTTTCTCAAGAATTATGACCAGTTCTGAAGTCAACTATCCGATTGGTGAGAAAGAGCTCTTGGCAATTAAGAGCTCACTAGAATTTTGGAGACACCTACTTGAGGGCACCAAATATCCTATACTAATTTACACGGACCACAAAAACCTAGACTATTTAAAAACTAATAAGACCTTGTCTGCACGCCAGATTAGATAGAATTTGTTCTTCTCCAGGTTTGATTATAATATCACATTCTTTCCTGGAAGTAAAAACGGAAAGGCCGATTCTCTGTCGAGGAAAGATCCAAGACCCACCATTGCTGTTCCCGAGTCAACCGTAAAACCTCAAGATAGGATCAACGCTTTAAGTATCGATTCTTCAACTCAGTTAAGACTAGCCCAACAACAAGATCAAGATCTGCCTACTAGCATCCTTGAGAAAGGTAAAGATGACCTATATTATCACCAAGGAAAGGTATATATACCCTTACAACTTCGTACTGAAATACTCAATTCAACACATAACTGAATTGTATCTGGACATCTTGGTATTCATAAAACAATTGAATAACTAATCAGGACTTCTGGTGGCCTGCTATGAATTTTGATGTTACTAACTTCATTAAGTCCTGTGATACCTGTGCCAAAGTAAAAAATGACAGAGCACATCCTTATGGTTTCCTCATGCCTCTACCCATACCAAATAAACCATGGAAGGACATTGCAAAGGATTTCATTGTAGAATTACCTCCGTCAAACAACCATAGTTGTATAATGGTTGTAGTGGACTTATTTACAAAGATGGCACATTTTCTCCCATCTCATTTGCTACCCACTGCTTCAGAAACTGTTTAACTTTTTCTCACACATATTGTCAGATTACATGGTCTTCCAGATACCATCACTTCAGATAGGGGTTCGCAATTTACCTCCAAGTTCTGGACCCAGCTTTGCCACATTCTAAAAATTCAACCTCGGCTCAGCACTTCCTATCATCCCCAGACAAACGGCCAGACCGAGAGAACAAAGACTCTCGAACAGTATTTAAGGTGCTATTGCACTCAACTACAAGATCATTGGTTTTCTCTTTTACTCACGGCCGAATTCGCTTTCAACAATACATTAAATTCATCAACTAAGATGTCCCCATTCTACGCTAATTATGGTTTTCATCCCCGATTTCATCTATATCCCAGAGAAGAGAGTACTTCCCCATTGGTTAATGACATGTTGAATGAACTAGCTCAACATTTTACTGTGATTCAAGACAATCTCAAGGCCGCTCAAGTCCACCAAAAGTGTCTCTCCATCTTATCAGGTGGGTGATTTTGTTTGGCTTTCCACTAAACATTTAAGACTCAAGTATCCTTCAAGAAAACTCAGAGCCCTCTATATTGGTCCTTTTTCCATTGCTAAAATTATTAATCCTAATGCTGTAACTTTGGATTTGCCTGAAACTCTACCAATACATCCTTCATTCCATGTATCCCTTCTCAAACCTTAAACTTCTGACAAGCCTTCAGTTACTGGTTCAGCTTTCACACCTACTTATACCATTGAACCTGAGTATAAGATTCATTCCATTTTGGATTCCAGATATCATGGTGACACTCTGCAGTATCTTATTCATTGGAAGGGTTATTCTCATGAGGAGGATTCCTGGGAGCCTTCTTCCAACCTCTCTGCTCCTCGAATGGTTTCTTTATTTCACCGCAGGAACCCTGATCGTTCCAGACCCTGAGCCCCAGAGTAGCTCCTTGCAGGGGGGGTTCTGTCATGTATATCCCTTTAAATCCTGTATCTGAACCCTATAAAAGTCTCCTCCCCCAACCTCTCTTTGCTTAGTATTGTCTTCTGATACCCGGATCACATTAACTACTGTCTAAGTAGTTCAGCTAAGCCTCCACTTAATTTACCATCTCTCCTTTGTCAGCTGTAACCTGGAAAACAACTACTGCTGCAGCATTAAGCTCTCTCTGCCCTGGCAGTCTGAAGTAAGAGCTTCTGTTAAGGTAATCTTTACCTCTCCTTTCACAGGCATATTCCTGGATACCCTGATGGAATTGTAAGTCTTACATTCCTTACTGGCACCTCCTCCTGCTCTCCAGCACTTCCTGACTCAGTCTGCGAGCTGTTACACAGAAACGGATTTCACAGCACCTCTCTCTGTCTCTCAACACTCTGTAGCTGCAAAACGGACTGGAACTCCTGGGGTGAGATTACTTTAAACTTGTTCTCTAAAACCCTGCACATTTGCCTCGCAAGACTTGATTTATATATTGCCTGCATTCTCTAAACATTCCTGTAATTAATCCTGAACTTGCTGCATCTGTTTATAAAGAGACTGCACCATTGTTTCTGATATCCATATTAACTGGAATACAAATAATCTGCAATATTGAGTGTGATTGATTTATTTTATCCTGTCTGTTGATAACTTTGCTACACTGGGAGTGTTTGTAATACCTTGTTATTTGGAGTGGTTACAGCTCAAAGCACCAATATTTAAAGAGACAGTTTGCAATCACTGCAACACATTGCTGCTATTCCCTTTTGGGCCCTCAGTCTATGAGCAGAACATGGATTATTTTATTAATTCCGCTATTTTGTGAGACTGAGTGTAACTTGAACCTAATTCCCAATTCTTAATAGAGTCCTGGTATTACACTAGCCTGTAAGGAGTTATTTGAGTTGAGGAGTAGGTCATGCATAGGGTTAATTGTGGTGGGGGTTTTGGTGGTGTACAAAGGTAGATCATGTATAGTGTTAAGTTAGGTGCTATTATTAGTTCTATTGTTGTATGTATGAGGTGCTTGTAAAGCACTGCTAATCACCCGTAAGGGTCTCAAGGCACTACTCATTTTATCGACCTCGGAACGGATGAAAAGCTGAGTGGACCTCGCCGGAAATCGAAGCTGCAACCCTTGAGTTGCTACAGAGCTCAGCCACAGTGCCTTAGCATCCTGAGCTATCTGTCTGGCTATTGGTGTAGCAAACTGGTATTGGTTAGGGATACAGGGCTATGACTCTTGTACCTTTATGGATAACATAACAATATTACAAGGGCTGAGATGAGCAGCTTCTTACCTGGCCAAAAAAATAAACTGTGACTCTTTTTGTTAATCTTATCTTAAGCTAAGTCTTATGAAGCTCATTATTTATCTATAAATATTGCCCAGATGTATCACACATTTAAAGTTATATCTTCTCAAGACTGTTTGGATCATTTCACAATGTTACAAATCACTCATAATTTTAGTAGTTAAATGTAGAAATCTGATATTGTACTTTAAATAAAATTATAGTTTCCATTGCTAAGTTAAATAATCAAAAATGTTAACAAACTCTCCATAACATTTAACGTTTGCCCTTTTTTCAATCTATATAACTGCTCAAGAGTTTGCTTCTGTGAATACTCCTTGAGTATCTTCATCATGTACCAGGTACAGCTCATAGCTTGCTATGAAGATATTTAAAAAATTGCTTCCCTAAACGTATGGTATCACAGTAAACCACCAATAAACAACCACCCTCTCATTTTTTTTTCTAAACATTAATGGTCTATACAATTAATAATATTTATACAGGTGAGCAGATATTTAAGACTTTGCATTCAGCTTGAATGGTTTTCATGTTTCTTTTCTGTAGTAATCAAGTCAATTTGAAGTTATGTTGCTCAAATTAGCTAATCTATTCAAATTATCTTTTTTGTACTTGGGGTTGATTAATAAATGATACAGTATAAAATACAAGTATTTGCCAGGAGATTTTGAATTAAGATTTTATACACAAAAGCAAAGTATATGCTGTTAAGGAAAAAAAATGGCTAAATGATTCTGTATTGATTGTTTACCATTTAATGTGTTGGAATGTATGATTTTTCATGTTTTGCCAATAATACCAATTCATTAGACTCAGAAATTAGCAATTTCACAAATTCAAAAGGTAACATTTTTTAACATACACACTCTTACTTATGATTTGAAATAAACATTCTATTGATAATATTTTCCTTCTAAACAATATTCATAGTGTACAAATCTGATTTGAGTCATATTTTTTTTACTTTTTATTGAAATGATTCCCTTAAAACATTTCCAAAAATAGGAAAAGTCAATATATAAGAAGTAGAAAAAGTGTTTTAAAGATAGCAAGGCTGTTGCATTAGATTAATTAAAATTAGATAATTTTCCAATTTTGAAAACAAATTTAAATGCTTTTTGTTAGCACTGGTGAGAGGCCTCAATCGAAAATGTCTGTTTGGGTTTCATGGTGAATAGTCCTAAGAAATTATCAGAAATCCATTTGAGTAGTATTATTGATTGATATGAGTGGCTTTGAATCTTAAAAAAAACAAGAAATCTTGGGCAAATTAGTATGGACAGCTATTCTAACAACATTTAATAGAGTCATATTCACATGATCAATGTATTACCATTTTTTTTATCATGCTAAAAATACATATTATCCTCATACATAAGTATCAACTTATTGGACAGCAAATCTAGAATATAGGAGTCATCAAATTGCATAAAAACAATACACAAAAAAGACACTAAGTGGGAAGAATATGTGGCTCTCAATGATAAATAAAATACAATTATTAGCCATAACAGTATCTGTCTTAACTGTTTTTACTTTATGGGAGCTTAGATTGTAACATGAATATTATATCATTTTTATAGAAAACTGAAATTACCAAAAATGCCTTGTGCCCGCAATTTAAAATAAGTAGTGTAGTAATAAAGTTAAAGCATAATTCATTAGAAGTTTATCTCTATAAAAGCCATCTTCTGGACAAAATTCAACTGTTCTTATATAGCTATAGAATAAGCTATTTTGATTTTGTTCATTCCTGGTTGATCGCTTCTCTTTTTATGTTTATTGTAAGTTTGTCTTGGCATAATTTATGCTGATTGTTTCACTTACACAGATTGACATTTTTATATTCAATACGTTATTCCAATCACACTGTTTAACAGAAAAAAATGTAGTAGGACATAATTTGCTTGTTAAGATTCATTATGATGCTTTTTTTTAATCTACCAGAGTTCGAAGCATAATTGGATTTGTAAGACGTGTCTTATTTCAGTAAAGCTGTGGCATTATATGCAAAATGTACTAATTTATCTTTACAAGGGCACCACCTAGAAGCTTTTATGCAGGGACCCAGTAGGGTACCTACTCAACATAGGGCCCTCCAGCAACAATAGTAAGCAATAGCAATAATATACATGCTGTTCTGTATAGTGATTTTGATGTTTGATAGATAGATAGAAATAAATAGCTAGAAAGAAAGATAGATAGATAGATAGATAGATAGATAGATAGATAGATATAGCATCTGCATATGTATTGACTAGCTGCTATGGGCCCCCTCTACCACTTGGGTCTTGGTACCACTGCAGAGAAAGTGGAAAGACAGGGCGCACAGAAATGCACTCTAAGGACTCCTATTTAGACTAACCCTTCCCTAGGTATAGCCAACAAAATAAACAGAAACAATGCAGAGTAATGAGCGCTAAGGAAAAGCAAAAGAGTACTGGAGTATGCTGTAACATAATGTATTAATTCTCATAAAACCTCTTAGTTAAAAATACCATCATATATTTAAAATAAAATCATAATAGTGCAAAGCTTAATATGGCTCATACAATAAAGAGACGTCTCCCTTAAGAGCAATAAAACTAGAAAAAATAACAATTCATAAAAATATCAATAAAATCAGTGTTTCGAAAATTAAACACATAGAACAAATCTATCAGTGAGCAGAGTACATATGATCTCACTCTAAGTACATAAATTATCTTCTCTAAATGTTCCCACTTAGGGATACAAATGTTCTCTGTGCAGATGTCGCCTATAGCAACTGCTCAATAAATGTCAAATAGTCCAATAAACCGCTATGCGATTAACAGCAAAGGTTTTCAGGGTACAGCAGAACACCAAGAGGATGAGAAAATAAAGTTACTGTCCCACTCGTGAGTAGGTGAATAATACCTTACTTGGGTAGTTTGTTCTGTAGTATAGGACCCTTGGTCACAATCACGGCTTAACTCGGCTTCCTCCTCCGGCAGTTACCTCTTCACTCTAGCTTAGTGGGGCGGTCATGTTATGAGCAACGTCACTATTGGTCAAGCAGGTTTGAAACGAAAATCCTGTTGTACGCTAGCAGTGTGAGTGTAGCACTTCACAACAATGCAGGTGAATGGCTATTTAGAGTATCTAGTTCCTCGGACCTCCGTCTGTGTTTCAGACTCATCAGGTCAGGGAAAGTGATAGTGCTGACGTGGTAGTGTATCCAGTTGATGTGTTTCACCCCTAATGCAGGTCTTTAACAATACATGATTTTGGTCCTCTGTATCTGACTTTTAAATACCTCTCCCATGTCTTCCATTGGTCCATTTGGGTTTTACAATTAAAGGTGCAATGTCTGTATATTTTGTAAGGTGGACTCAATTTCCATGCGATCTTTCAATTACAAATCTCGGTTGTAAGGTGACTTACTTAAAATACATGCAAAGGTTGTGAATTTAAACTTATAATTACTTAATTAAATATTCAACTGCATAAACAAGTCATCCCTATGTCATAGTATAACATAAGTAGGTTATACATGTGTTACAAACTGATCTTAAAATGACATTTAGTATCAGAACTTAAAAATTTAACTTATTATTTTATGTTGTGCAAAACATTACTAAAATAATCTGAATGTTAGAAATATAGATGACAAAACTATCCTAATAAAAATAATTTTTGCAACATCAAAATAGAGGATGTAATTACACATAGGAGATAAGCCAATAAACTGAGCAGAGCGTTTAATCTCCAGTAATTCTTATGTAACAAGAAAGGGAGAGACATCTAGTTCCAAATGCAAACCAAAGGGGTGCAGAGTTTGCATATTGTAAATGAACTCTGCTTCCTTTCTTAGGAGTTTCTGTTCAAAGTTTCCCCCTCTCCAGTCAGGAGTGACTTTTAGAATACCACAAAACTTGAAGTCTCTTAGGTTATTGTTATGTGTTACACAAAAGTGGTTGTATAGGTGTGTGTCCAAGTTACCCTTTTTATTCTTAAATGGGGAGAGGCCACAGCTGCATTCATTACTTTTGGAAAATACAGAACCTGACCACCAGGAGTAGGCAAAGACACCCTAGCTAAAGTCTTAAATACCTCCTCCACTTTCCTCATCTCCCAGTCATTCTTTGCCTTTCATCACAGGAGGTTGGCAGAGAAGTGTCAGAAGATTCCGGAGTAGTCTCTTATGGAGGGTATTACTCTTTGAGATGGGACTGGAGTTTTAAGTAGTCCTGTCAGCCTCAAAGTGAGAGCTTGGGTGAAAGTTAGAGTCCGGAGATGCAGGGAGAGTCTTTCTGCAAAACCATCCCGACTCATATTAACAGCTCCATAAGCAATCAGCGTTGACGAGTTTCACTGCCTGCTTTCTTCACTCAAGTCCATGTCAGAAGCGATGCTACTATCTGTCACACTTGAAGGGCGGGGTTACTGTTCCACGGCATAGATTCTGGTAAGATTTTTTCATTTTTTATACATGTATGATAACGCAAGAAGACAAGGTCACAGTGTGACTCCTTTTATCTGTATAGAATTATGGGTTAATATCTCCTGAGGGGGATTATTGAACAGTGGGGAATAATCTTATATGTTTATTTGATTTTATGCTGCTTTTATGTGTGAGATGTAATGGACTCATAGGCTGTTATGGAATATACAGGTTTCACTTTCACTTTGGGAGCCATGCAGCTTACAAGCTTGGCGAGCTTTTTCTCATAGCAGGGATGGTCCTGCATTGTGCACAATGTGATTCTTTCCCCCTTTCCTGAACAGGTGTCTATCAGAGAGGAGTCCTAAATCTCTGTACTGTCTGGGTCATGGGAGGTGGTGAGTGCCCCAGCCATTGGGATATAAAGGTGCAGTTTTTTTTAATAAAATAAGATGTTTTATTTCTATAGTTCCCCGGTTATTGTACTAGCGATGGAGTATTTTGTTACTTAGAAGGCACTCCCTCTATTCCTAAAGAGTAATTTTTGTTTATAGTGTGAGGAGGCCTTAGTTCTGCCTATTCAATTATGTTCCATATGCCTTGATAATGTGATAATTTCAAACATGTTTGATACCACTTAGCCATCCACCTCTGAGGAGTTGTCATCCAGTGAGGTGCATACCCTACATTCGTTTTTTTTTTTGTTTGTTTTTTTTTTAAACAAACTTTTATTGAGATTCATAATAGCATACAATGATAAAATGTTACAGAGAAACCACAAAACCGTTGCAAATAATTCACATTTCACATCCAAATACATCACAAGAATGAAAGATATCCAAATGTATATTAACCGCAATACACACTTGTGGACTCTGGTCATAGAACAACATTTGGTTCAATAGGTATCTCAAATAATGAAACGAATAGATTTAATACTTAATGCAAGAAACTTGGATTGGCATCTGTATACAAATGTCGGAAGCTTCAGAATGTACCAAGTTAACCGGCTTGCCTCAACTGGTCAAGAATTTTAAGGGTAAGAGAGGGGATGTGGAAAAGGGCAAGGGAATCATATCATGACTAGGAGGGGGAGGGGAAGATTACAGGGAAAAAGGGGGGAGAGAGAGAAAAAAAAAAAAAAGGGGAGAAGGAAGAGGCCCCCATTGGGGGAAGGAGCTCTGAATTGAGAAAACATAAAGAAAGCAATTATATGTTGCGGGTTTTACTTTTGTACGGTTTCCGCCCAATCTGCGGGGTAATTTATACTTTTGCGCATTTAGAATTATTGGATTTTAATCCAGTGCTCCCAGATTGCCCAGTAGTCCTCTATCTGTTCCAGAGCATTATATGCAAATGTTTCCATTTTAGCCAGGTATTGTACTACCTCGCAAACAGCTGTAATAGTTGGTGGGTCAACTTGTTTCCATGCTCTGGCTATGCAAAGCTTTGTGGCTGCCAGTATATAGATTACTAATTGTTTACTGCATTTAGGTAGTTGTTTTTCAAATAAATGAAAGATAGCCTGGCCAGGAGTCAACTGCACATTCACGTTCATGGAATGCAACATCCCTCCAAAGATCATAGATCTTAGGGCAGGACCACCACACATGAGAGTCTGATCTTTCACCACCACAGAGCCTCGGTGAGGTGGCAGGGAACATTTTAGACAGTCTGGTAGGCACTTTTTTCGTTAAATTAATAGCGATGCTCAATTCTGCAACTGACATTTTTAAGGACAATTCTCTACACCACCTTTTGATTTGTCCAGGGAGACCAACCGAGTGGTCCTGTAGTATAGCCTGGTAGTGGAACGTAAGGGGTTTGTGTGTACCCAACTCGCTCAGCCATCGCTCCTCCCACTGAGAGTATGGCCTAAGCCCGTGGGCCCCAAATTTCCAGGAGTGCAATAAACTAAGTATTCTAGAACATTCAAAATGAAACCACAATGGAGGTCCTGTTGACTAGTTGTTTATAACTAGGGACCCACAGAAGACTAGGAAGATCCAAGCCATCAGGTAATTGGAGTTCCTCTAATCTGAACCATCCCAGTCTTTCAGTGGTGGGACCCCAGGCCATGATATGCGTCAGTCTTGTTGCCTCGTAATAGAGAAATATGCTGGGAAAATAAACTCCGCCCATACTCTCTTTGCATAATTTTATGGCTAATCCTTTGGGGCCCGTGTTCCATTCATATCTGGTGAAGAACTGGTGGATCTGTTGTAGGATGCAATGCTGGATATTCAAAGGTATACAACGAAAAAGATACAATGCCTTTGGGAGTAAAGACATCTTTACAGTGGCCACATGCCCTAACCAAGAGACCTCCTTGAAGTCCCATCTATTCGTCAAAGTCTTCAATTCAGTGATCAGCGCATCAAAATTCATTGATAGTATTTTATCTAGGTCCGCACTCAGATAGATACCCAAATGCTTGATAGCATCTGAGGACCAGTGGAAATCATGATTTCCTTTCAGATGTAGAAGCTGCTCGCCAGAGAGGTTAATTCCATAAGCTTCAGTTTTGGTCTTATTTATTTTATAGTAATTTAGGGCAGTGAAGCTATCCAATGTAGCAAAAACTGCCGGGACTGATGTCGTGGGATTCGTGAGAAGAAGAGTTACATCTTCGGCATACAACAGGATCTTTTCCTGGGCAGAACCTATTAGTAGGCCTTTGATAATCGGTGTAGACCGGATCAGCTCCGCTAGTGGTTCCATGACCAGGGCAAAAAGCAGGGGCGACAACGGACACCCCTGCCTGGTGCCATTTGAAATGGCAAATATCGGGGAGCAGAAGCCCATACCCCTCACCCTGGCGCTTGGATTGGAATATAGGGCTTTAATCATATTAATGGTCTGAAGTGGGAAGCCGAAAGATATCCAAATGTATATTAACCACAATACACACGTGTGGACTCTGGTCATAGAACAACATTTGGTTCAATAGGAATCTCAAATAATGAAACAAATAGATTTAATACTTAACGCAAGAAACTTGGATTGGCATCTGTATACAAATGTCGGAAGCTTCAGAATGTACCAAGTTAACCGGCTTGCCTCAACTGGTCAAGAATTTTAAGGGTAAGAGAGGGGGTGGGGAAAAGGGTAAGGGAATCATATCATGACTAGGAGTGGGGAGGGGAAGATTACAGGGAAAAAGGGGGGGAGAGAGAGAAGAAAAAAAAAAGGGGAGAAGGAAGAGGCCCCCATTGGGGGAAGGAGCTCTGAATTGAGAAAACATAAAGAAAGCAATTATATGTTGCGGGTTTTACTTTTGTACAGTTTCCGCCCAATCTGCGGGGTAATTTTTACTTTTGCGCATTTAGAATTATTGGATTCTAATCCAGTGCTCCCAGATCGCCCAGTAGTCCTCTATCCGTCCCAGAGCATTATATGTAAATTTTTCCATTTTGGCCAGGTATTGTACTACCTCGCAAACAGCTGTAATAGTTGGTGGGTCAATTTGTTTCCATGCTCTGGCTATGCAAAGCTTTGTGGCCGCCAGTATATAGATTACTAATTGTTTACTGCATTTAGGTAGTTGTTTGTCAAATATATGAAAGAGAGCCTGGCCAGGAGTCAACTGCACATTCACGTTCATGGAATGCAACATCCCTCCAAAGATCATAGATCTTAGGGCAGGACCACCACACATGAGAGTCTGATCCTTCACTGCCACAGAGCCTCCAGCACCTCGGTGAGGTGGCAGGGAACATTTTAGACAGTCTGGTAGGCACTCTGTACCAATGTAGAATGAGTTTCATGTAGCCTTCAAAGATGGTTGTACAGTGAATAGTTTTTTTCGTTAAATTAATAGCGATGCTCAATTCTGCATCTGACATTTTTAAGGACAATTCTCTACACCACCTTTTGATTTGTCCAGGGAGACCAACCGAGTGGTCCTGTAGTATAGCCTGGTAGTGGAACGTAAGGGGTTTGTGTGTACCCAACTCGCTCAGCCATCGCTCCTCCCACTGAGAGTATGGCCTAAGCCCGTGGGCCCCAAATTTCCAGGAGTGCAATAAACTAAGTATTCTAGAACATTCAAAATGAAACCACAATGGAGGTCCTCTCAAGGAGTCAAGGACTTGAGGAGTTGTCAATAGCTTGTTGTTGGAAAATAATTGTTCCACCATGTTGAAATCATGCTGGATCCAGAACTCAACATGAATATTCGGGTGACCCCATAGCAAAACCCGTAGCTGGTGAATTGGCGAAGGGTGCGGGGCAATCTTTGAGTGATGTCTGGGTGTGTGCCATGTTCTTATGTTGTGCTGGACAACGGGATTGGTAAGTATGTTGACTAGTTGTTTATAACTAGGGACCCACAGAAGACTAGGAAGATCCAAGCCATCAGGTAATTGGAGTTCCTCTAATCTGAACCATCCCAGTCTTTCAGCGGTGGGACCCTAGGCCATGATATGCATCAGTCTTGTTGCCTCGTAATAGAGAAATATGTTGGGAAAATAAACTCCGCCCATTGCATACTCTCTTTGCATAATTTTATGGCTAATCCTTTGGGGCCCGTGTGTCCATACATATCTGGTGAAGATCTGGTGGATCTGTTGTAGGATGCAATGCAGGATTTTCAAAGGTATACAACGAAAAAGATACAATGCCTTTGGGAGTAAAGACATCTTTACAGTGGCCACACGCCCTAACCAAGAGACCTCCTTGAAGTCCCATCTATTCATCAAAGTCTTCAATTCAGTGATCAGCGCATCAAAATTCATCGATAGTATTTTATCTAGGTCCGCACTCAGATAGATACCCAAATGCTTGATAGCATCTGAGGACCAGTGGAAATCATGATTTCCTCTCAGATGTAGAAGCTGCTCGCCAGAGAGGTTAATCCCATAAGCTTCAGTTTTGGTCTTGTTTATTTTATAGTAATTTAGGGCACTGAAGCTATCCAATGTAGCAAAAACTGCCGGGACTGATGTCGTTGGATTCGTGAGAAGAAGAGTTACATCGTCGGCATACAACAGAATCTTTTCCTGGGCAGAACCTATTAGTAGGCCATCGATAATCGGTGTAGACCGGACACCCCTGCCTGGTGCCATTTGAAATGGCAAATATCGGGGAGCAGAAGCCCATACCCCTCACCCTGGTGCTTGGATTGGAATATAGGGCTTTAATCATATTAATGGTCTGAAGTGGGAAGCCGAAAGCCCCCAAAACCCTCCACATGTATTCCGTTCTGACCCTGTCGAACGCCTTTTCGGCATCTAGAGACAGGGCCGGAAGGGGGGTTCCCGAACGTCTTGCCTCTGCAAAGATAGTAACCAGGCGCCTGGTATTGTCTGGGCCTTGACGCCCCTTCACAAAACCCACCTGATCGGTTGCTATCAGAGATGGTAGTAAAGATGCCAATCTATCTGCTATAAGTTTGGAATATAATTTTATATCTATGTTTATCAACGAGATAGGGCGGAAGTTACAACAATAGGAGGAATCGTTGCCTGGTTTAGGGATAGCAACAATAGTCACTTCTAGGTATACTTCAAGTACCACCTCTCCCTTACAGATTTCATTATACACCTGGCACATTATGGGCTTCAGCAGTGTCTGTGTCTTTTGTAAAATTGCCCCGGAAACCCACCCGGGCCCGGGGCTTTGACGTTTTTCAACTGCTTGATCCCCAATCCTATTTCTAACTCGTTAAAGGGCTCTATCAGCTTATCTTTGTCCTCATCTGACAATGTGGGTACATTTAATTTCTCTAGGAATAAGGATATTTCAGAGGGTGTTGCTTATTTAGGTATATCAAAGGACTCAATGTTATAAAGCCGTTCATAGAAATCTGCAAAAGCCTTCCCTATGTCTTTCGGCGCATATAACTTCTGTCTGTTATGGTTAATATAGGGTATTCTGGAGATGGCCGTCCTCTGCTTTAGCTTGTTTGCCAACAAAGAACCGGCCTTGTTGCTCTTCGAATACATGACCATCTTGAACTTGGAGAGTGCACGTTTGACTCTCTCCAGTTCCAGGTTTTTGATTTGTGCCTTCAGGTCAAGAATGTCTGCAGATAGGTTAGCAGTAGGGGATAATTTGTTTTGTTTTTCTTTTGTTCGCAGATCACAGGTCAGCTTCCCCAGAGGGGCGCCCCATTTGTTTTTTAATATTCGCGGCTTTTGCAATACAGAATCCTCTGATGAATGCCTTTAAGGCCGCCCATCTGATTTGGTGTGAGGTATCATGAGGGCTATACATCTCCAGAAATTCCTCTATCTTTTTAAGTAGTTCGGGAATAAAAGACACGTCTTCCCACAGGAACTTGGGGAACCTCCATGAGGGTCTGCTCGAAGCGGACCCATCAATATTTACTGACATCACCACAGCGTCATGGTCCGACCACGGACAACTGCATATGGTGGAGCTTGTGACTTTATTCAATGTCCAGGAGTCTACAAAAAAAAAGTCTTATCGCGAATATGATTGGTGTGGGGGTGAAAAATAAGTATAGTCCCTAGTATCCAGGTGACAGGCTCTCCACACATCATAAAGAGAAGACTGGTATATAAGGTTTTGAAATTTAGGAGCTGTGGACTGAGAGTATTGATCTATCGCTTTGCCACTCGAGGACCTCTTGTCCACCTAGGGATCCCAAATCAGATTGAAGTCCCCGCCCAGCACTAGTGTGCCCTGTCAAAGACCATCTATGAAGGACAGCATTTTACGCAAAAATTTAATCTGGCCCTGATTGGGAACATATACATTAACAAGGGTAAATAGGTGTGAGTTCAGTCTGCAGACCAGCAATAAAAATCTCCCTTCCGGATCTGTTTCAACATGTATCTGTTGAAAGGCTACCATTTTACTAATGCATATCGAGACTCCTCTGCTCTTCTCTTGGAAAGTCGAACTGAGGACCACCGGGTAATGCCGAGATTTAAAGGTCGGATTTTGTTGGAAGCCCAGTGTGTCTCCTGAAGAAAGGACACATCGCATTTGAGCCTGGTCAAGAAAGATTGTAGAAGGGGGGAGAGGGGAAGGAGGAAGGGATAGGAGTAGGAAGGGGTATATGGGAAGGAGGGTTAAGGTAAGAGGGGGGAGTTAATGGTCCAATACGGAGGACCAGAGAGGCAACACCAAAATAGCTATATCACTAATGTCCACCTCTCTGTCAAAGAGACATGGGCCAGTATTACATGTGTTTGAATTTATAGTTTCGAGTGAATCTATGTTCTCTTGCTTACTTCTAGTAAGCTTCGGTTTTACCCTGGGGGGTTGAAGAGATACGTTTCAGTATCTGCAGGAGTTAGTTTCCAGAACAGGGGCAGGGTAGGGCCGGGGCCAAGCCTAGTTTCGGGGGAAATTAATATCACAATCGGGGTTGATTTTATGTCTCGCGTGCGCTAGGTAGACCAGATATCAGGGATGGGGTTAATTTCCACCTATTCAGGCGGTAAGTCAGCTAATTATATATAACATGCGCATTCAAAGATGTATGTGTTGGTCAACCAGCGCTAATTAGTATTTTAGTTGTCTTGGTGAGGATTATTTTATATATTTAGCGCCTAGTGTAGTTCCAGTTTGTTTCTGCCTTACAGCTAGATTTAGAGTTTGGCGTTAGCCGTCAAAACCAGCGTTAAAGGCTCCTAACGCTGGTTTTGGGCTACCGCTGGTATTTAGAGTCAGTCAGGAAAGGGTCTAACGCTCACTTTGCAGCCGCGACTTTTCCATACCGCAGATCCCCTTACGTCAATTGCGTATCCTATCTTTTCAATGGGATCTTTCTAACGCCGGTATTTAGAGTCGTGGCTGAAGTGAGCGTTAGATATCTAACGACAAAACTCCAGCCGCAGAAAAAAGTCAGTAGTTAAGAGCTTTCTGGGCTAACGCCGGTTTATAGAGCTCTTAACTATTGTGCTGTTCCGATCAGCCAATAGAATGCAAGCTCAATCTGATTGGCTGATCGGATCAGCCAATCGGATTGAACTTGAATCTGATTGGCTGATTCCATCAGCCAATCAGAATTTTCCTACCTTAATTCCGATTGGCTGATAGAATCCTATCAGCCAATTGGAATTTGAGGGACGCCATCTTGGATGACGTCCCTTAAAGGAACCGTCATTCGTCGGGAAGTCGTCGGTGAAGATGGATGTTCCGCGTCGGCGGGATGAACTACATGGATCCGGAAGAAAGAAGATTGAAGATGCTGCTTGATAGAAGACTTCAGTCGAATCATGGACCTCTTCAGCTCCCGCTTGGATGAAGACTTCAGCCGGATCATTGACATCTTCAGCCCCCCGCTTGGGCTTGGATCAAGACATCGGAGCCTGGACGGATCGCTGATACCCGATGTGGTGAAGATAAGGTAGGGAGATCTTCAGGGGATTTGTGTTAGGTTTATTTAAGGGGGGTTTGGGTTAGATTAGGGGTATGTGGGTGGTGGGTTGTAATGTTGGGGGGGTATTGCATGTTTTTTTTTTTACAGGCAAAAGAGCTGAATTCTTTGGGGCATGCCCCGCAAAGGGCCCTTTCAGGGCTGGTAAGGTAAAATTTTAATGTAATTTTTTTAATGTAATTTTAGAATAGGGTAGGGCATTTTTTTATTTTGGGGGTCTTTGTTATTTTATTAGGGGGCTTAGAAAAGGTGTAATTAGTTTAAAATTGTTGTAATATTTTTCTAATGTTTGTAAATATTTTTTTATTTTTTGTAACTTAGTTCTTTTTTATTTTTTTTACTTTAGTTAGTTTATTTCATTGTATTTATTTGTAGGTATTGTATTTATTTAATTTATTGATAGTGTAGTGTTAGGTTTAATTGTAGATAATTGTAGGTAGTTTATTTAATTTATTTATTGATAGTGTAGTGTTAGGTTTAATTGTAACTTAGGTTAGGATTTATTTTACAAGTAATTTTGTAATTATTTTAACTAGATAGCTATTAAATAGTTATTAACTATTTAATAGCTATTGTACCTGGTTAAAATAATTACAAAGTTGCCTGTAAAATAAATATTAATCCTAAAATAGCTACAATATAATTATAATTTATATTGTAGCTATATTAGGATTTATTTACAGGTAAGTATTTAGCTTTAAATAGGAATAATTTATTTAATAAGAGTTAATTTATTTTGTTAGATTTAAATTATATTTAACTTAGGGGGGTGTTAGTGTTAGGGTTAGACTTAGCTATAGGGGTTAATACATTTATTAGAGTAGCGGTGCGGTCCGGTCGGCAGATTAGGGGTTAATTATTGTAGGTAGGTGGCGGCGACGTTGGGGCCGGCGGTGTTAGGGGCAGCAGATTAGGGGTACATAGGGATAACGTAGGTTGCGGAGCGGCAGATTAGGGGTTAATAATATAATGCAGGGGTCAGCGATAGCGGGGGGCGGCCAATTAGGGATTAATAAGTGTAAGGTTAGGGGTGTTTAGACTCGGGGTACATGTTAGGGTGTTAGGTGCAGACATAGGAAGTGTTTCCCTATAGGAAACAATGGGGCTGCGTTAGGAGCTGAACGCTGCTTTTTTGCAGGTGTTAGGTTTTTTTTCAGCTCAAACAGCCCCATTGTTTCCTATAGGGGAATCATGCACGAGCACGTTTTTGAAGCTGGCCGTGTCCGTAAGCACCGCTGGTATCAAGAGTTGCAGTGGCGATAAATTATGCTCTGCGCTCCCTTTTTGGAGCCTAACGCACTGAAAACGCAGCCATTCTGTAAACTCTAAATACCAGCGGTATTTAAAAGGTGCGGGGAAAAAAAGGCATGCGTTAGCTACGCGGGTCGTTACCGACAAAACTCTAAATCTAGCCGAGTGTTAACTAAATTGTCAAATATGGGCGTCTATGTCACAACTATATAGGTGGAATTCTATGAGGGTGGGATCTATGTAAGAGTCCACACGTGTGCTTCCCGGTTAGCTAGCTCTCAATGTACATCTAAATCAAAAAAGTAACTGATCATCTAAACTGAAACTAAGCATCTCAAATGGGAACGGTTTGTCCCTCATGCATAGAGCCCATAATAACCATAACCTGGACTATATCAGACAGTTTGGCGTCCAGACCATCCTAAACAAACCTGGACCTGTGCACACAACGACACTGGTACCGTTTAGATAAGTACATAACTGAAGGACAGGAAAGGTACATATCCATGTGGGAATGGACTAAGGCGGAATGGCAGAGTGAATGTCAGTCCCTGTCCCAGCCACGCACTACCAAAGGGCCCCAGAGTGATAATGTATAACATAGTAAAGTTGTAAACAAAATAGGGTTATATGGCTAGACATAACATAAGTTTAGGTGAGTATACATTGTTTTTATAGACTAACCATTGGCTCATAGCTGCTAAAACATGCCAAATGCTAACATTTTGATTAAATCTTGGCATCCAGATTGTCCTAAATAAGCCTAGAATTGTGTGTACAGTGACAGTAGTACCGTTTAGATATGTACATGACCGATGGACAGGACGGGTGCATGTCCAAATAGAAGTGGACTAAGACAGAGTGGCAGAGTGAATGTCCATCACTGTCACAGTCATGTACAACCAAAGGGCCCCAAACCAGTAATAAATAACACAGTAAAGCTGTAAACAAAACAGGATTAGGTAGCAAAACATAACGTAAATCTAGGCAAGTATGCATTGTATTAATAGACTAATCAATAATAGACACTGTATACTATTCATTGTGTATTACGTCTTATGAGTCTAACATAAAATCACACAGAGTAAAGTTGTAAACAAAACAGGGTTATATTGCTAGACATAACATAAAGTTAGGTGAGTATACATTGTGTTGATAGACTAACCATTGGCTCCTAACTACTAAAATATGCCAAATGCTAACATTTTGATTAAATCTTGGCGTCCAGGTTGTCCTAAACAAGCCTGGAATTGTGTGTACAGTGACAGTAGTACCGTTTAGATATGTGCATGACCGAAGGACAGGACGGGTGCATGTCCATATGGAAGTGGACTAAGACAGAGTGGCAGAGTGAATGTCCATCGCTGTCACAGTCATGAACAACCAAAGGGCCCCAAAACAGTAATAAATAACACAGTAGAGCTGTAAACAAAACAGGATTAGGTAGCAAAACATAACGTGAATCTAGGCAAGTATGCATTGTATTAATAGACTAATCAATGGCTCGTACCCGCTAAAACCTAGCAAATTCTAACATTCTGGTTAATCTGAGCAATCATCAATGCAATAACTGTATACCATTCATTGTGTATTACGTCTTATGAGTCTTACCTAAAATCACACAGAGTAATCATTAGGGACACAAGTGGGAAGAAGGCAGTCCACAGGCCTAAGCTTATGCATACATTAATAGTAACTTTAACTACCTAAGGACATGGGGATGGGACCGGGCAGGCGGGTTTCCACATGGAATTGGCCAGATGTGATGCAATAAGGCATCCAGCCGCCACTGTCCCTGCCATACACAGTTTAGTATACCTCAAGTCACAAGCAAATATCTTGACCAAACAGTAAACATGCAAATTTGAACATTTAACATTGTTATTATGAAACTAACCAAAGTCTTGCAATTTACAACCAGCTAACAGTATAGTACATTTTCTGAATAAACCTCCTTATGGTTCCCCAAACAACCAGGTATGTTCCTGGATGTGGTGACTAACCACAAACGTCAGGAAAGTTGGGGTTGATCAGTAAAAGTCTACATGTTAAAAGGATACTTGGAGGTCAGGGCTTCATCAGAGTCTATGAAAGCTATGAGGCTGTACGTTCATCTACCAAAAGAAGCAGATAGGTGCTGTAGTCATGTGTGATGAAAAAGAAAGGAGGGCAGGAGGCCCCCCAATATAAAGCAACAGATTAGTTCTCAATAATGTACGAGACATGGATAGAAATAGGCAAATCTCCCCCATTTTGACATAGCAATAAAGACACATGTGAATGGAAGTTATACTTATCAGTCCTCGTCTTCAGAGGGGTTCTCCGCTCCTGTCGGCAACAGTTGATGGGAATTTGAATTCCTTCTTTTAGAGGTAGCGGATCTCTGTGCAAGCGGTCTCCATTCAAAGGCTGTGGGTCACAAGAGTGAGGAAGATGAGGTGCTCCGCTCTGTATTCATAGGAGTGGAGGATCCGGATTCCTTGCTATGGTTACCTTGTGTTGTCCATCCTTTAAGAAGTAGAAGCCCTTTGTCAGGGGTGTCAGCAGTGTGTAGACGTCCATCCTTTTGTATCAGCAGCTTAGTAGGGTAACCCCACCTGTATTTTATTCCAAACTGTCGCAGTGATTTGGTAACCTCTCGGAAAGTACCTCTTTTTTGTACTGTATATTGAGACAGATCTGGGAATACTGGTATAGATTCAAATCTCTTGGGTAGTGCTGGACGTTGAAACATAGCTCTAAGAATCTGCTCTTTATATGTAAAGTAATGGAATCTGGCAATCACGTCCCTAGGTTTATCCGCTGAGACATTTCTTCCTCTAGGAAAACGATGGACCCTGTCAACCAGAGCTTCATTAGGGAAGGCCGGAGTATGTAGAACTTCACAGAACTCATTGAGGAACTTGCCAAGCTCTGCCGGGGAAACATCTTCTGAGATGCCTCTGAATCTCAAGTTGTTCCTACGTGAGCGATCTTCCATATCGGCCATTTTGGTTTCAATAGAGTCTATCATGTCGACCAAAACTTGTGAATGGTGGGATAAGTTCTCTTGTTCCACTGTTAAATCCTCTTGTTTTCTTTCTAACACATCAATCCTTTCACTAATAGCCCCAATATCTTTTCTAAGGTCTGCTGCAGAGCCCTTAATACAGTAGCTGTTGTAAGGGTCTCCTGGAGGGAGTTTTTCTCTGTGTGAGGGTGGATACGATATCAGCAGCCATAGAGCCAGAGAGGTTGCTTACTTTTCCGGTGGATTCTGTCATGTCAGGACTATGAGCTGTATGCTGCTGTGAGATATGTAGGTCAGTTGTAGTTTTTCCAGCGTCAGGCGTAGTTTTAAAATGATCCGCCACTGATTTCTTATACTCAGAAAGATTAGCCGTTTTCCTTCTAGAGCCCAGTGGCATGTTAAAGACAGGAGAAGCCCAGATAAAAGGTAATGATATAAATCCGCCAAGTGGAGCAGAGGTCCCTCAACAGAATGTCCATAAACTATGTCTCCATATATTATCGTGCAGTCAGTTAAGCCAAGCCCCAGCCCCACAGGGCCTGCACCTTAAGGCATAATTGTGCAGTATCTAGATAAATTCTGAATTACACTTTTCTTCATAGTAAAGCATGTCTGGGCAGAGCGAGGGGCTTGACACCATGTAATGTTGGTGTGGCAGCGCTTGTGTTTGCCCACTGTGCTACTGTTGTGTAAAAAGCAGAGCAGAGTGTTGGGCAGAGCTTGCACTTTAGAGATGTGGCTGACCTGCAGAGTGTTGTTCCAAAACTTAAAGAATTTATTTTGCAGGCTCAGGCGTGTGTAATGCTTTACACAGTCTTTTGAAAAATGCCCGGGGCAGATTGGGCTTATTCAAGAAAGAATTCTTATCTAGCGTAGCAAATAACTACAGGTTATCCTATGACATAGATGTTGTGCACCCTAAACATACGGGTAGGATATAACAGACTACACAAATCTAGGCCAGTGTAGCTTAAACAGAGTACCTCTGAAATTCAGCAGTCAATTGCAATGCGTCCAGCCACACTGACTCCTGCGGTCATATACAAACATGGGAGGTAGGTGTAATTTGGATTAGTAGGACACTTTCTTACCTCCACTATGGATGTCATGCTGTGGGTTCAACTTTCTTTGTCACCTCAGGTCCTAGGAAACTGCCAGAGTGAAGGCCGCAAGATGGCGAAGTTTTTGCACCAATCCGCCAGCAGCCCAGCGCTACCTGTTAGGCCTCCCTAAAGGTATAACCGAGTCTCTGCAGGAACAAGTCGGGTGTGCCCCCAAGCTCTCTGATGCCCCGGCATAGCGGTTAGTTGCCAGTGAACGGTAGCCCCCTTCAAGCAGCCGTTTCAGACTGCCGCTCCAACACCGGCCCGCTGGTTGTGACAGGCTGCTGCACCGGAGCGGAGCCCCGACCCTCCGGGCAGCAGTGTTGTGGTATAGGAGGTGGATGGGTCTGCGGTCAAAGATCCACAGCGGGTGTGATTAGAAGGCTGCTTGGAATAGGCGCCACTGATGTCGGCAAGGCTGGTCTCCGATTCCCAGGCAATGCTTAGTTGCGTCGGTTCTGATATTCCTTCCTTTAACTGCAAAAAAGGTTGTGATTTCCCTCACAGACTGATAGTACACAATCCAGTACTGGGCAGGGTACCAGGTGTACACCAAAAACGAATCAGAATATTAGGTTTTAAACTGTTCAGATAACTAAATTAGCAGGAGCTCTTTTAATAACCCTCCGTTCTCCTCACAGGCTAGCTCCGCCCCCTGCATACCCTACATTCTTATCTCTCTACACATGCAGATTCCCATAGCATTGCTGATCCTCCACCTGGAGGGGGTCATTTTTTATCAAGACATTATTGCACAGTTCAGACGTTGCTGTCTGCGGCCTTTAATGCTTTACCTCGCCCTGCTAAGTGCAATCGACAGGTTACATATTGCACTCCTTCCCAGAGTACATCAGATATTTTTATGGATTTAACTGATAGGGTTATCAGAGGATGAAGTTTTTTTCGGAGACTTCAGAGTATGAACATTCTGAGTCGGAGTCTGCTGCCTCTAAACCTCCAGCTGTGGAGGAACCAGACTTTAGTTTTAGGAATTTGTGCCTTCTTCTAAAGGAAGTTTTTTGCGAATTCAGTGTTTCCAGAGGCCAAATTTCCTGATAAACCTTTGATTCCTAAATTGGATAGAGTTTGTGGACAGGGTTGTACCTTATCCTTCCCTGCTCCTGTTAGATGGTGAACATTATTAGAATGAATGGGACAGGGCTGGATTCCTTGTTCCCCTCTTCTCCCTTTAACAAATTGTTCCCGGTCCTGTACTCTCAATGGGATGGCGCTATCTTCACCTTTGCTAAATGGAGTGCTATCCTGCTTGAGGATAGCTCTTCGATTAAAGAGCCCATGGATAAAGGATGGAAACTCTGTTAATAAAGATGTTTCAACATACGGGATATTTGTTTCAACCGGCGGCAGCTGTTGCTGCGGTTGCTGGAGAAACTACCTTCTGGTGTGACTCCTTATAGGATTTGATCGGGTTGTTGGGTCCCCTAGACGTTACTCAGGAAAGATTCATGGCCTTGAGGGTTGCTAATTCTTTTATCTGTGATGATATTAGGCAGATTATTTGCCTGAATGCTAAGGCTTCAGCTTTTTCTGTTCAGGCCTGTCAGGCTTTTGGCTGAAGTCATGGTCTGCAGATATGACTTCTAAGTCTAGACTTCTTTCCCTCCCCTTTAAGGGAATGCTTTTGTTTGGTCCAGGCCTGGACTCAATTATCTCCACGGTCATATACTCTTGTGGTAGGGAGCCCTCCTACCACAACAGTATATGAACTAGTCTAAGGGACAAATTTTATTCTTTTCATTCTGATAAAGCCCATGTCAGCAGTCCTCCGCTAAGCTTGAGCAAACCAAGAGCTCTTGGAAGTCGGCTCAGTCCTGGAATAAATCCAAGCAGAGCAAGAAGCCCGCCGATTCTAAGTCAGAATGAATTGTCGTCCCCTGTCCTTTTCTTGATTGTGTAGGGGGCAGACTGTCAGTCCTTTCAGTCGCTTGGTTCAGGGACGAGCGGGATCCATGGGTCCTGGAGGTCATAGCTCAGGGTTACAAGATAGGTTTCAAGTCTCAGCCACCCAAGGGCAGATTCCTCCTCTCTCTCCTGTCTTCCTGAACAGAAAGGAGGGAAACCTTTCTGGGGTGCATACGGGATCTTTCCTCATAGGAGTTATTGTCCCGGTGCCTTTTGCAGTGAGAGGTTTGGGATACTATTCAAACCTTTTCGTGGTCCAAATGAAGGAAGGAACTTTCTGTCCGATTTGGACCTAAAGTGCTTAAACAGGTTTTTACATGTCCCCTCTTTCAAGAGGGAGACAATAGGTCCTTTCTTCCCCACATTCAAGAAGGGCAGTTCATGACCAAGATAGAGCTGAAGGATGCTCCCTTCATGTACCTATCCTCAAGGACCACGTCTAGTTCCTAAGGTTTGCGTTCCAGGACCAGCACTTCGTTTATTGATCTTCCG
The DNA here is from genome assembly GCF_027579735.1 of Bombina bombina. Lineage (NCBI taxonomy): Eukaryota > Metazoa > Chordata > Amphibia > Anura > Bombinatoridae > Bombina > Bombina bombina. The sequence continues at coordinate 487,613,791 of NC_069502.1, read as the reverse complement.
TTTGGTCTAGCTATGGCTCCAATACATTTTTCAAAGAGTGGACCATTCGGAATCTCTCCTCGGTCTTCTTCGATCCCATGGATGGAAGATAATTCTATAGAGAGTTCTTTTGTATCAAGTACCAGGGTAGAATTCTCGGGTACTATAATAGTCTCCATAGACATGAGAATATTCCTAACAGACCAGAGATGTTGCAAGCTAGCTTCAACATGTCTTGCCCTCCAGACCTCCTTAAGGCCATCTGTGGCTCATTGTATTAGTCTCATGGTGTCCAGCTTGGACATCATTTACTTTTCCAGGTTTCACCTCAGACTGTTGCAATTGTGTATGCTGAAGAAGTGGAAAGGCGATCATTCGGATCTGTCTCAACAGTTTCTCTGGACAACCAATCAAGAAAATCTCTCTCTTGGTGTTTTTGTCCAGATCACTTGTCCCAAGTGACGTCCGCCTCAAGACTAGACATGTGCATGGCGAAAAAATTTGGTTCGGTTCGGATCGATTTGAATTCAGAAAATTTCTAATCGATTTGTTTCGGATTCATTCGGATTCGAAGAAATTCGGCTCAATTCGGTTCGATTTGGTTCGATTCGGTACGGAAATTCGGCATTTCGGTAAGTGTTAACCTAACATACTGTACAATACTAGTGTAATCCAATGGCCATCCGAATTTATGAATCGATTCGGTTCGATTCGGAAAATTCGGCAAAATTTTTATTCGGAAATTCGGTTTGATTAGAATCGCTGAATTTTCCGAATTTTCCCGAATTTCCGAATTGAACCGAACCGAATTGCACATATCTACTCAAGACCATCCTGGGTGATTGTGACTACGGTTGCGAGTCAGTCAGGATGGAAAAGCTCATTCCCAATTGCAAATTTTGATCTTCGGGCAATATACAATGCTTTGAAGGCTTGGCCTCTGGATTCGTCCCAGTTTATCAGATTCAGATCAGACAATATATCCTCGGTGGCTTACATCAACCATCAGGGGGGAACGCGAAGCTCCCTAGCTATGAGGGAAGTATCTCCGATTCTGGAGTGGACGGAAACCCACATTTGTTCACTGCCAGCAATCCACATTCCAGGTGTGGACAACTGGTAAGCGGATTTCCTCAGCAGACAATCCTTTCATCCATGGGGAATGGTCTCTCCATACCGAGTGTTTGCAGAGATTTGCAAGAGGTGGATCTTATGACGTCTCAATACCAAGATACCCAGATATGGGTCAAGGTACAGGAATCCTTAGGCAGAGCTAACAGATGCATTAGCGGTGCCTTGGAGGTTCAATCTAATTTATCTTTTCCAGCCGTTACCACTACTTCCTAGTGTAGTGGCTCGAATCAGGCAGGTGTCAGTGATACTGATTGCTCCATCTTGGACGTGAAGGATATGGTTTGTGGACTAGTGGGGATGTCATTATCTCCTCTGTGGAAGTTACCTTGTCAAAGTCTCTTTGTTCATCTATGTCTAGATTCTCTGAGGCTGACTGCATGGAGATTGAACACTTAGTCCTAGCCAAGAGAGGGTTTTCTGAGAGTGTTATTTTTACTTGTATTCAAGCTTGTAGCTGGTTGCTCATCGCATCTATCATAAGGTGTGGAGGACCTACTTATTCTGTTCTCCAGGATGAACTGGAGAAGGGTTTTTCTGCAAGTCCCCTGAGGGACAGATTTCGACCCTCTCCGTGTTATTGCACAAGAGGTTCACTGAGCTTCCTTTTGTAGTAATTTGTTAAGGCTCTGCTAGGATCAGACCTGTGTTTAGATCTATTGCTCCTCCTTGGAGTTTTAATCTTGTTCTTTAAGTTTTGCAAGGGCTCCGTTGGAGCCTATGCATTAAGTAGACATTAAATTATTGTCTTGGAAGGTTCCTTTTCTACGGCTATTGCTTCTGTGCACACAGTATCTATTATTGCTGCTTTGCAATGCGTCCCTCCTTATCTGGCTTTCCATGCTGATAAGGCTGTTCTACGAACCAAGTTAGGTTTTCTTACTAAGGTTGTGTCAATTCGCAACATCAATCAAGAGATTATGGTTCCTTTTTTTTATGTCCTACTCCTTCTTTGCCGAAGGAACGTTTTCAACGTAATTCTGGATGTGGTTTGTGCCTTGAAGTCCTATCTTCAGGCCACAAAGGAATTTAGACAAACGTCTTTCTCTGTTTGTTCTCTTTTCCGGGAAGCATGGGGGTCAGAGGGCCTCTATGAATTCCTTATCTTTTTTGCAGTCCTTTTTGCGGTCCTGTTTGAGACAGCGGGATATAAGCCACTTCTGAGGATTACGGCTCATTCTACAGGAGCAGTGGTTTCCTCTTGGGCCTTCAAGACTGAGGTCTCTATGGATCAGATTTCTAAGCCGACTACCTGGTCCCCCTTACATACTTTTCCAGACTTTACAAGTTTGATGTTTTTTTGCTTCTGCTGAAGCAGCCTTTGGGAGAAAGGTTTTCCAGGCTGTGGTGCCCTCAGATTAGTGTCCGCCTCTCTTTCCTCCCTCCCGTTTTGCATTCAGTGCCCTCTATAGCTTGGGTATTGCTTTCCCAAAAGTAATGAATGCAGCGGTGGCCTCTCCCCGTTTAAGAAGAAAAACTTAAATTATGCTTACCAGATCATTTTCTTTTCTTCTGATGGCGAGAGGCCACAGCTCCCCACCTGTTTTTATTCTATGGGGCGGCCTTATATTTTATTTGTTCATCTGGCACCTTTTTCACCCTGATATTTCTACTACTGTTCCTTGTTCCCTCTGCAGAATGACTGGGGGATGAGGGAAGTGGGGGGGGGGAGTATTTAGCATTTGGCTGGGTGTCTTTGCCTCTTCATAGTGGCCAAATTCTGTATTTCCCAAAAGTAATGAATGCAGGTGTGTCCTCTCCCCATCAGAATAAAAGAAAATTATCTGGTAAGCCTAATTTAAGTTTTCAATACAGCATAGAAGTTCATGTTTCCATTCCCTTAGAGTCCTAGTAGTCTCACCAATATACTGTTTATGACATGAGTACTCAATACTCAATACTGTAGACTGCATTCATATCCTGACATTTACTATCCCTTTAATTTTGTGTACATAGTCATTCTGTCTTGATTTAATTTATTTACACTTACTACTGTATCTACAAGATCTACACCCAAAGCAGGGGAAAAAAAACATTCAGTAAATTCCCTTGGATGTCACTTTCTTTCAGTGAACCTATGTTCCTCGTTCAATTCTGATAGAAACATATCTAAATCTGAAGTGGGCCTCTCCCAAATAAAAATAATGTCATCAATATACATTTTTTAGAATACGAGATTTGCCCCCCAGTCTATGCGGGATGTTAGACTCCTCTTCCCACTTACCTAGGAAGAGTTTTGCATAGCTGTCCCCGTATCTGTAAGAAAAATGTATTGTCAAAAGAGAAGTAGTTTTGATTCAGTATAAATTTGATACCTTTTAGTATAAATTCGCTCTGTTCTTTCTTTGAGGTGGAGTCTCTAGTCATAAACAGGTTAGCAGCCTCTATCCCTAGCTGATGTTGTATACTTGTATATAGGGAGGATACGTCACAGGTCCCCCTTATTAGGTCTCCCTCCTATTGTATTTGACTCAGACATTGCTGTATGTCTGTGGTATCTTTCAGGTATGAGGGCAGGTTTTTACATAGTACTGGGAGAGTTTGGACGTGATTGATCCAATGCCTGATATAATTGGTCTCCCGAGTGGGTTTACCAGATCTTTGTGGATCTTTGGTAGGTAGTAAAATACCAGAATTTTAAGGTACTTTGGGTGTAAAAAGTTATATTCATAACTTATATGAATATCCTTCCGAGGCTGTTAACCTGTTTATGACTAGAGACTCCGCTTTAAAGAAAGAACAGAGAGAATTTATACTAAAAGGTAGACTGGGGGGGAATCTTGTACACTTTAAAAGGTATATTGAATACATTATTTTTATTTGGAAGGGGTTCACTACAGATTTTGATATGTTCCTATCAGAAATGAACACGAACAACATAGGTATCAGTTTTACTCATACTTATGGCATGGAAAAATTACTTTCCTAGACCTATATATTGAAATAATGAATATAAGCTTAATTACTAAGACACATTTTTAAAAAGTTGACGGTAACAACCTCATACATTCTAATAGTTGCCATCTCAGTCAATGGAAAGAAAATATACCAAAAAGGACAGTTTCTAAGGAAAACGTAACTGTTCTAGACTTTCTGACTATGAGGAACAAGTGCAGATTTTAGAAAGTAAATTTCTAGAAAGGGTATATAACCCTGAAACCATTAAAAAAGCAAGGGAACAGGTAGATAATAAAGAGAGGAATAGTCTATTAATATGTAAAAAACAAAGAATGAACCACAAGAAAAGTCAACTGATAAATTGAATGTTCTTCTAGTGACAGACTATAACTGTGATAATTATCTACTGAAAAAAAGTATGAAAAAACACTGGCACCTAAAACAAACAGATCCTATCATAGGGGATACAATGCCTGACTCCCCCAGATAGTATATAAGAAAGCTAGAAATGTGAAAAGTACACTGGCTCCAAGTGAGTTTAACAAAGGAGGACATAAACGACTGAAAGAAAGTGACATCCAATGGAATTTACTGAAAGTTTTTTCCCCCCTGCTTTGGGTGTCGATCTTGTAGATACAGTAGTAAGTGTAAAAAAATTAAATCGAGACAGAATCACTATATACACAAAATTTAAGGGATAGTAAGATGTCAGGATAAGGGTGTAATCTACATTATTGAGTGCTCATTTCATAAACCCTATATTGGTGAGACTACTAGGACTCTGAGGTAAAAGTTAATGAACATCTATGCTGCATTGAAAAGGGTAACATGGGCACACATTTATACAACCACTTTTGTATAACACATAACAATAACCTAAGAGACTTCAAGTTTTAAGGTATTCTAAAAGTCACTCCTGACTGGAGAGGGGGGAACTTTGAACTTAAACTCCTAAAAAATGGATGCAGAGTTAATTTACAATATGCAAACTCTGCACTTCTTTGGTTTGAATTCAGAGCAAGATGTCTCTCCCTTTCTTGTTACATAGCACTGCGGAATCTGTTGGTGCTCTACAAATACCTGATAATAATAATAATAATAATAATAAGAAGAAGAAGAAGAAGAAGAAGAAGAGATACTGAAGAATAAACGCTCTGCTCAGTTTATTGACTTTTCACTTATATGTAATTAATTCCTCTATTTTGATGTTGCAATTTTTTTTTTAATTAGGATAGTTTTATTTTCTATATTTCTAACATTCAGATTATTTTAGTAATGTTTTAGACAACATAAAATAATAAGTATGGTTTTTTTTTTAAGTTCTGATACTAAATGCCACTTTAAAGGGACACTCAATCAAAATTAAACTTTCATTATTCAGATAGAGCATGCCATTTTAAACAACTTTCCAATTTACTTCCATTATCTAAATGTGCAGTCTTTTTAAACTTTTTGAGTCACCAGCTCCTACTGAGCATGTGCAAGAATAAGTGTGTATGCATTTGTGAATGGCTGATTTATGTCACATGGTACAGGGGGAGTGGAAATAGACATTACTTTTAAAATTGTCAGAAAAAAAATCTACTACTCATTTGAAGTTCAGACTAAGTGCTATTGCATTGTCTTGTTATCATGCATTTGTTGATTATGCAAATCTACTGTGTTGACTGGTCCTTTAAGATCAGTTTGTAACACATGTATAACCTCCTTATGTGATACTATGACATAAGGATGACTTGTTTATGCAGTTGAATATGTAACTAGTAAATATAAGTTTAGATTCACAACCTATGCATGTATTTTAAGTAAGTAACCTTACAACCGAGATTCCCGATGGAAAGAATAAATGGAAATTGAGTCCACCTTACAAAATACACAGACATTCCACCTTTAATTGTAAAACCCAAATGGACGAATGGAAGACATGGGAGGGGTATTTAAAAGGCAGACACAGAGGACCAAAATCCTGTTTTGATAAAGCCCTGCATTAGGGGCGGAACGCGTCAACTGTATACACTATCACATCAGCACTAGCACTTTCCCTGACCTGAGGAGTCTGAAATAGAGACTGAGATCCGAGGAACTGGATACTCTGAATGGCTATTTACCTGCATTGTTGTGAAGTGCTACACTCATACTGCTAGCATACAACAGGATTTTCGTTTCAAACCTGCTTGACCAATAGAAATTTTACTCGTCACATGACTGCCCCACTAAGCTGAAGTGTAGAGGTAACTGTCGGAGGAGGACGCCAAGGTAAGCTGCGATTGTGTCCAAGGGTCCTATACTACAGAACAAACTACCCAAGTAAGGTATTATCCACCTACTCACGAGTGGGGCGGTAACTTTGCTTTCTCATCCTCTTGGTGGTCTGCTATACCCTTAAAACCTTTGCTGTTAATGGCATCGTGGTTTATTGGACTGTTATTTGACATTTATTGAGCAGTTGCCATTGACGACATCTGCACAGAGAACATTCGTACCCCTAAGTGGGAATATTTAGCGAGACGTGGTGCTATATGGCAATACAAGAAATTTGTTCACTACCGTTTTTAATTAGTATATGTGCTTCTATTCTCAAACCGCATTGAATAACTACATTTGATTTCTATAATCATTATAATTAGAGTAACATTAACAGCATTGTACTTAAAGATATAAGGAGATTAGTGTGTATACTAGAGATATCACCTTATGCTCTTAATTTTAGAAGCAATAAGATTTATGTACTTAGAGTGAGATCATATGTACTCTGCTGCTCACTGATAGATTTGTTCTGTGTGTTTAATTTTCCAAACACTAATTTTATTTATATTTTTATGAATTGTTATGTTGTCTATATGTATTGCTCTTAAAGGGACAGTCTAGTATAAATTAAACTTTCATTATTCAGATAGGATTTTTAATTTTAATCAACTTTCCAATTTACTTTTATCATCAAATTAGATTTTCTCTTGGCATTCTTAGTTTAAACTAAACATAGGTAGGCTCATATGCTTATTTCTAATCCTTTGAGGGCTGCCTCTTATCACATTCTTTTTAAATCTCTTTTCAACTTATAGAGACAGAAAGTACACATGCGCCATATAGATAACACTCACCTAGATTTAGAGTTTTGTCGGTAAAGACCTGCGTAGCTAACGCAGCTTTTTTTCCCAATGCACCCTTAAGACAACGCTGGTATTTAGAGTTGTCTGAAGGGCTGCGTTAGGCTCAGAAAAGGGAGAGTTGAGCCGAATTTACCGCCACTAAAACCCTCAATACCAGCGTTGCTTATGGTAGCGGTAAGCTGGCAAAACGTGCTCGTGCAAGATTCCCCCATAAGAAACAATGGGCAGTTTGGGATGAAAAAAACCTAACACCTGCAAAAAAGCAGCGTTAAGCTCCCAACACAGCCCCATAAGTCTGCACCTAACACCCTAACATGAACCCTGAGTCTAAACACCCCTAACCTTACACTTATTAACCCCTAATCTGCTGCTCCCGCTATCGCTGACACCTACATTATATTATTAACCCCTAATCTGCCGCTCCTGACACTGCCGCAACCTACATTATACATATGAACCCCTAATCTGCTGCCCCTTACACCGCCGACCCCTATATTATATCTGCCGACCGGACCTCGCCGCCACTATAATAAATGTATTAACCCCAAACCGCCGCACTCCCGTCTCACAAACACTATAATAAATAGTATTAACCCCTAATCTGCCCTCCCTAACATCGCCGCCACTTAACTTCAAGTATTAACACCTAATCTGCCGACCAGACCTCGCCGCTACTCTAATAAATGTATTAACCCCTAAAGCTAAGTCTAACCCTAACACCCCCCTAAATTAAATATAATTTTAATCTAACGAAATAAATTAAATCTTATTAACTAAAGTATTCCTATTTAAAACTAAATACTTACCTGTAAAATAAACCCTAATATAGCTACAATATAACGAATAATTATATTGTAGCTATTTTAGGATTTATATTTATTTTACAGGCATCTTTGTATTTATTTTAACTAGGTACAATAGCTATTAAATAGTTATTTACTATTTAATAGCTACCTAGTTAAAATAATTACAAAATTACCTGTAAAATAAATCCTAACCTAAGTTACAACTAAACCTAACACTACACTATCAATAAATTAATTGAATACATTACCTACAATTAAATAAACTAAACTAAATTACAAAACAAAACAAACACTAAATTACAAAAAATAAAAAAGATTACAAGAATATTAGGCTAATTACACCTACTCTAAGCCCCCTAATAAAATAAAAAAGCCCCCCAAAATGATAAAGGTCCCTACCCTATTCTAAATTAAAAATTAATCAGCTCTTTTACCAGCCCTTAAAAGGGCTTTTTGCGGGTCATACCCCAAAGTAATCAGCTCTTTTGTCTGTAAAAAAAAATGCCATCCCCCCAACATTAAAACCCACCACCCACATACCCCTACTCTAACCAAAACACCCCTTAAATCAACCTAACACTACCCCCCTGAAGATCTCCCTATCTTGAGTCGTGTTCACCCAGCCGGGCCGAAGTCTTCATCCGATGGGGCAGAAGAGGACATCCAGACCGGCAGAAGTCTTCATCCTATCCGGGCAGAAGAGGACATCCGCACCGCCAGACATCTTCATTCAAGCCGCATCTTCTATCTTCATCCATCCAGAGCGGAGCAGAGCCATCTTCTTCCAGCCGACACGGATCCATCCTCTTCAACCGACGCCTACTCGCCGAATGAAGGTTCCTTTAAATGACGTCATCCAAGATGGCGTCTCTCAAATTCAGATTGGCTGATAGGATTCTATGAGCCAATCGGAATTAAGGTAGGAAAAATCTGATTGGCTGATTGAATCAGCCTATCAGATTCAAGTTCAATCTGATTGGCTGATCCAATCAGCCAATCAGATTTAGCTTGCATTCTATTGGCTGATCAGAACAGCCAATAGAATGCGAGCTCAATCTGATTGGCTGATTGGATCAGCTAATCAGATTTTTCCTACCTTAATTCCGATTGGCTGATAGAATCCTATCAGCCAATCGGAATTCGAGGGACGCCATCTTGGATGACGTCATTTAAAGGAACATTCATTCGACGAGTAGGCGTCAGTTGAAGAGGATGGATCCGCGTCAGTTGGAAGATGATGGCTCCGCTCCGGATGGATGAAGATAGAAGATGCCACTTGGATGAAGATGTCTTCCGGTCCCGATGTCCTATTCTGCCCCGGATAGGATGAAGATTTCTGCCAGTCTGGATGTCCTCTTCTGCCCCATCGGATGAAGACTTTGGCCCGGCTGGGTGAACACGACTCAAGGTAGGGAGATCTTCAGGGGGGTAGTGTTAGGTTTATTTAAGGGGAGTTTTGGTTAGAGTAGGGGTATGTGGGTGGTGGGTTTTAATGTTGGGGGGTTGTATTTTTTTTACAGGCAAAAGAGTTGATTACTTTGGGGCATGCCCCACAAAAAGCCCTTTTAAGGGCTGGTAAAAGAGCTGATTACTTTTTAATTTAGAATAGGGTAGGGACCTTTATTATTTTGGGGGGCTTTTTTACTTTATTAGGGGGCTTAGAGTAGGTGTAAGCCTAATATTCTTGTAATCTTTTTTTATTTTTTGTAATTTAGTGTTTGTTTTTTTTGTAATTTAGTTTAGATTATTTAATTGTAGGACATTGTAGGTAATTTATTTAATTAATTTATTGATAGTGTAGTGTTAGGTTTAATTGTAACTTAGGCTAGGATTTATTTTACAGGTAATTTTGTAATTATTTTAACTAGGTAGCTATTAAATAGTAAATAACTATTTAATAGCTATTGTACCTAGTTAAAATAAATACAAAGTTGCCTGTAAAATAAATATAAATCCTAAAATAGCTACAATATAATTATTCGTTATATTATAGCTATATTTGGGTTTATTTTACAGGTAAGTATTTAGTTTTAAATAGGAATACTTTAGGTAATAAGATTTAATTTATTTCGTTAGATTAAAATTATATTTAATTTAGGGGGGTGTTAGGGTTAGACTTAGCTTTAGGGGTTAATACATTTATTAGAGTAGCGGCGAGGTACGGTCGGCAAATTAGGGGTTAATACTTGAAGTTAGGTGGTGGCGATGTTGGGGGGCAGATTAGGGGTTAATACTATTTATAATAGGGTTTGCGAGGCGGGAGTGCGGCGGTTTAGGGGTTAATACATTGTAGTTAGGTAGCGGCGACATGGGGGGGGGGATTAGGAGTTAATAAATATAATATAGGTGTCGGCGATGTTAGGGGCAGCAGATTAGGGGTTCATATGGATAATGTAGGTGGCAGCGATGTGCGGTCGGCAGATTATGGGTTAAAAATATTTATTATAGTGGCGGCGATGTGGGGGGACCTCGGTTTAGGGGTACATAGGTAGTTTATGGGTGTTAGTATACTTTAGAGCACTGTAGTTAAGAGTTTTATAAACCGGCGTTAGCCCAGAAAGCTCTTAACTACAGCCTTTCCATAGGCGTTAGGAGTTTTGTCGGTAGAGGTGTAACGCTCATTTCAAAGTTACAAAGGGTGGAGGCGGCGCCAAAAGAGGCGATCTAGTACTTTAAAATTAGATTTCTAAAAACCTGTGTAGGTAACAAATCTAAAAATCTAATGTCAACTATATATATTACAATATCCCCAATAAATAAAAATGAATACAATTGGACCTTTAAGATTTAATATAGATTCTCTAGAATAACCCAAACCACTTTGATCAGAGTTTGATTTCTTAAAAAATGCAAGGTGCTGCGGGTTTCAATATTAAATAGCAAATTTTATTAACAAATTCCAAATAATTCTAGAAGATTCAAAGTGTTCAAATAAGTAAAAAATCACTTAAATACTGTGACACCGGTGTCCATTAATCTAAAAAATAAAAGATAAAAATGAGAAATTTAAAAATACTAATGTCCTATAAAAGAATCACAAGCAGACTTTAGACAAAAAATTATAACGTTCTAATCAGACATAAGTTCTAGAACAATTTCTTCCACTATATATAGCTGTTAGCAAAAAAACAGTTTTGAAAACTCTGTGCATTAATGTTGACTATGAATAAAAATCTTAAATAAAGCTATTGTACTGTTACAAAAATAACCAGACTGATTGACAATAGCAGTGACTTCTTATAGCAGTTACACAGTTCTTTGTATATGAAAGCGCTATTGGGAGTCTGTTTGTAGCGATGTTAATGTAATCATATAAGTGCTGTTGTATGACACTCTTCAGTTAGAGCCTTAAAATCTCTTTGGTTATAATAGCTGTAATCGCTTCCACAGGTGTAAATCAGTGCTTAAATGTTTTAGCGATAATTTGTAAGTCTTTTGTGAAAAACATTCAGAGTACCTGTATTTAAATAGTTGTCACAATCCAATTCCACACTTTTGAAGTAGAAAACACTCACCCGGTCTTTCTGTAGTTCAGGCGTTAAAGTCTTCAGCCTGTTTATATACGACCCACCGTGGTCGTGTTAGTTTACCTTTAATAAGTGTTGGTAATCTTCTCATGATATCCTTAGTGTGCACACTAGTAGAAAAAACGGTTGATCTATACTCCTACCGTCTAACCAGGTCCTTCAAGTATTGCTGGCGTGATGGTTCTGGGAGTAGATGTGTCTCTGTAATTTTTTCTTTCTGCAGGGCTGGATAGTAGACAAGTCTACGCGTTTCAGCTCACCAGGGAGCCTTTGTCAAGATGCCTACAGCCATCTGATTCCGTTTATTTAAAGGGAGTTCAATTAACCCTTTATTGGTTCTCAATAAATGTTTACTCAAAGTGTCCTTATTAGTCACTCCTTGTCACTGTTTCGTTCTCAAAACTCAGTTGGAAAGTTTATTCATAGTTCACTTCTAATATGTTAGAAAATAACCACTAGCAGTTCGATATTCTCAAATTCTACTCATACTCGCTTGCATCGTGTTAACCCCAAGCACCTTACATTCCTTAATTTAGAAACCAAGCTCTAAAATTTAAAATACTACAATATATAATAATTAAAAAATGAAAAACATAAAGGGACAGGTCACTTTGATATTCAACAATAGTTGGCCAAAAAAGAAAAAAAAAATGTATATATCAGATTAATATAAATAGTCTCAAACTATCCTAGGTTTGAACTCTTAACCTTTGTAGTGGGAAATCTACTCCATATCCATTATGCTACTATTGAGGATATGCTCCCTCAATTCAAATTCTAGTACTTAACTTATTTACCCTTCTTAATATGCTTTAAAATTTTTTAATATTTCTCCATATTTCTTATTTGTATTTGAACTCCCAACCTTTGTGGTGGGAAGCTAACTTCTTATCTGTTATGCTACCATTGTGGCTTTACTTCCTATGTTCGATATAATATCGGGCATTGATTCAATTACCTCCAATCTATCACAGTATATTGATTATTTCTTGCAGAATTATGTGAAAGAACTCCCCTCATATTTATCGGATTCAGCACTTTTTTTGAGAATATTAAAGGAAGTAAAATGGGAAGATAACTTTGTGCTAGTCACCTGTGATGTCAGCTCCCTTTATACTAACATAGAACATAACTTGGGTTTACAAGCAATAGAGAGATTTTTCAATAATGACCCAGAGATGACTAGCACACAGAGCAGATTCCTGCTGCAATGTATCAGGTTTATATTAAACAATAATTATTTTAAATTCGAAAATGGATATTTTTTACAGGTGAAAGGTACGGCTATGGACACAAGGTTCGCACCCAGTTATGCTAATTTGTTCATGGGGGTATTCGAGAATGAAGTTATAGATCATTCCCCATGGGGTGCGAACCTTGTGCTCTATAGACGCTATATCGACGACCTGTTTTTAATTTGGAAGGGAGACACAGAATTATTAGAGATGTTCATTGATGATCTTAATTCCAATAAGTTTGGCTTAAATTTCACTTATGAAAGTAGTAATCATAAAATAAATTATCTAGACATAGAAATAGAAATAAAAAATAACGAAATAAAAACAAAGACCTTTTTTAAAAAAGTCGACTCTAATAATTATATAGACTCAGAGAGTTGTCATCATATTAAATGGAAAAAGAACATACCAAAGGGTCAACTACTACGTGTTAGAAGAAACTGTACAGATATAGGAGACTTTGAAGAACAGTCAAAAGTGCTTATAAAAAGGTTTGGACAAAAGGGATATGATACCAACAGAATTACACAAATAGCGAATGAGGTTAAGAGTATAGATAGAGAAGAATTGCTAAAGAAAAAAGATAAGCCAAGAAAGGAGGAGGAGAAAGGAAAACTAGATATACCATTAATAACCACGTATTCAGCTAATCACAAACAATTCCAAGGAATAATTAAGAAACACTGACACCTATTATTGAAAGACCCATTAATAGGGCCTAGTATAGGAATGAACCCAAGATTCATCTATAAAAAGGCGAAGAACCTTAAATCGATATTAGCACCCAGCGAATTTAAAAATGGGAAACAACTGTGCAATAAAGGATACAAAACCCTTAAAGGAGAAAAAATTGAAGGTTTTTTTCCGTGTCACCAGTGCAAATCCTGCAAACATAGCACAAAATTAAAGCAGATAAAATCAGATAAAGATGGAAGACTAACTAAAATAACAGATATTATTAGATGCACAGATATGAATATTATTTATATGTTACAATGTAGCTGTAATTTAAGGTATTTTGGACAAACGGGACGAAAGTTAAAAGACCGTATACGGGAACACATCCTAGCGATAGAACATCTGAGGGAAGATACCATTTTGTACAAACACTTCAAAGAGGTCCATAGTGGCAACACTAATGCCTTAAAATTTTGGGGAGTTAAAAAGGTAATATCAGATGGGAGAAGAGGTAATATAGGGTTGAAATTGTTAAAACATGAAGCAGAATTCATTTTTAATTTTGGAACACTTCACCCTAAGGGACTTAACAGAGAAATGGATCTGAATTCTTTTATATAAAATGTATAAAGTATACATTTAAAGATAGAATTTAATTATGACATAGATCTTCAAATTATGATCTTAACTGAGGCCATTGCCCCTTTTTTTAATTATTGAATAAAATCTAAATCACACAAACTTGGTATTCTATACTTCATATATAATTTAAGCAATTTCTTTATGGGTCTGTTTAAAAGGATAAAGTCTTAAAAATGATTAATGAAGGAAGACTAGTTGACTAGCTCAATGAGTAAGGCTTCAACCTTACAAATATAAAGTACCAGGGTTTGAATACAAGTAAGAATTTGTGAAAACCCTTTAGTTTTCAAAAGTGATAAAAAAGATGAAAAAAGTCAAATACTATAATACGAACATAGGAAGTAAAGCCACAATGGTAGCATAACGGATAAGAAGTTAGCTTCCCACCACAAAGGTTGGGAGTTCAAATACAAATAAGAAATATGGAGAAATATTAATTTTTTTTAAAGCTTATTAAGAAGGGTAAATAAGTTAAGTACTAGAATTTGAATCAGGGAAATATATCCTCAATAGTAGCATAATGGATATGGAGTAGATTTCCCACCGCAAAGGTTGAGAGTTCGAACCTAGGATAGTTTGAGACTATTTATATTAATCTGATATATTAAAAAAAAAATATTTTTGGGCCAACTAGATACGGTGTCACAGTATTTAAGTGATTTTTTACTTATTTGAACACTTTGAATCTTCTAGAATTATTTGGAATTTGTTAATAAAATTTGCTATTTAATATTGAAACCCGCAGCACCTTGCATTTTTTAAGAAATCAAACTCTGATCAAAGTGGTTTGGGTTATTCTAGAGAATCTATATTAAATCTTAAGGTCCAATTGTATTCATTTTGATTTATTGGGGATATTGTAATATATATAGTTGACATTAGATTTTTAGATTTGTTACCTACACAGGTTTTTAGAAATCTAATTTTAAAGTACTAGATTGCCTCTTTTGGCGCCGCCTCCACCCTTTGTAACTTTGAAATTCTTTTAAATCAATTGCACAACTGTGAGAGGTGCAATTAGGAGGTAGGCAAATCTGGTTAATCTACCATTGGTCCACACTAACCTTGTAAGTAGTTTGTAACGCTCATTTCAGCCATGACTTTAAATACCAGCGTTAGGAAGATCCCATTGAAAAGATAGGATACACAATTGGCGTAAGGGGATCTGCGGTATGGAAAAGTTGCAGCTTGAAAGTGAGCGTTACACCTTTACCTACATGACTCTAAATACCTGCGGGCGGCCAAAAGCAGCGTTAGGACCCCTTAACGCTGCTTTTGACGACTACCACAGAAAGTTATTTAAGATTTAGCACAATACAATGCTAAATTTAAGACAATAGATAATAAACAGTCACAGTCATGTGATCAGGGGGCTGGAAGAAGGTTCTTAGATAAAAGGTAATCACAGAGATAAAAAGTATATTAATATAACTGTTGGTTATGCAAAACTGGGGAATGGGTAATAAAGGGATAATCTATCTTTTAAAACAATAACAATTCTATGGTAGACTGTCCCTTTAAGGTAGATGTCCCTTTATCATATGAGCCATATTCCACTTTGCACTATTCTGAATTGATTTTAGATATATGATTGTATTTTTCTAAGTAATTTTAATGAAGAGGTTTTATGAGAATTAATACATTTTGTTACATCATACTCCAGTACTCTTTTGCCTTTCCTTAGCGCTCCTTATTCTACGTTGTTTCTCTTGGTACCACTGCACCTGCTGCACCAATGGTACTTTCTTGGCCTGCAAGGAGTCTCTTTTAATTTCACAGTCAAAGTAGCATGTGCATTTTGTGCTGGACTACAGTTGTTGCCTGTGTTTAGTCATTCTAATTGAAAACAAATATTTATTTAATATTATTTTTTTTTTATAACAGTGCATAAACTCTCTTCATAATAAAAATAAAAAAAAATATGAGCAGAAAAGAATATCTCTGTGCATAATATTATTACTGATATTTAGCATGTGTTCTTTTCTGGGGATATAAAATGTTAGGGAGAATTGCATTTCCCTTAGGGATATCTGGCTTGTGGAAATCACATAACACATTTTCTTGTCTCACACAGTCTATCAGTACAAACATTCCTTATTATCTCAATTAAAGAAATTTTGCAATCAAGATTGTTGATGTTATTTGTCTCATACAATGACTCCATACCCAATGGGTGCAAGATACTTTTTTTGGTTACTTTTACATTTTCCTTTAGCTTCTGGCTATTGAGAAAAAAAACAATAAGCACTGGTGCTCTCCATATACACATATACATATATATGAGTAGTTTTACAATATTACCACTTTAAAAGAACAATGTGAGAATTAATGAGATTTTCAATATGGCATCTGACTGGCTGTACCTGCTGTCTATCAAAAAAGCACATTTTACAGAGTAAAGTAGACATGCAATAATGATGGAGATAAAACTACTCTTTGTGATGCTCTTTCTTAAAGGGAAATGATACCCCAAAATAATTCTATCAAGATTCAGATAGAGCATACACTTTAAACAACTTTCTAATTTTACTTCTACGATAACATTTTCCTCATTCTCTTGGAATCATTTATTGAAAAGCATGGACATAAGCTAAGGAGTGTGCATGTGTTTGGAGCACAATATGCCAGCAGTTTTACAATAATTTTATCCATTTGCAAGAGCACTAGATGGCAGCATTATTTCCTGTCATGTAGTGTTTTTGACACCATCTCTTCAACAAAGTATATGATGGGAAGGAAGCAAACATGTTAAAATTGTATGCGCTGTCTGAATCACAAAATAATTGTTTTGGTTTTCATTTCCCTTTAAGGAAATCAGGTCATGTACATCACAGCATAATATATTGTTTTCTGTCTATTTAAATGAAGTGCATTAAACCCAAAGATCTAGGCTCTTGGAGTATTTTTTAAATGTGTGCCAATGAAAAGTAGTAACCCTTTGTAAAAAATAGAGGTGTCAAACTATTTTTAGTTGCATCATTTCTGTTTATAGCAAAGGGATAAATATAATACCAAGTTTTTTTGCTATCAATCAACAAGCACTTATCTCACCAGTCTGGACCTCCATCTGTTTCACTACATCGTATGAATTCAATGTTCTTTGCACATCAATTGCACTCTCACAAAAAAAATGTTGCAACCAAAAGTCTGGGATATATGGTTTTGATCCATTACATTTAGAGCACATACAAACTAGCATTTATAATCTAAAAATATAATTTAGATCTATTGTTAAATTGGTCTCTTACTCTTGCTATCATTTGCTGAAAATAAGCTCCTTATTCCATGAGAGTGGATCTAGATAGGATCTGGAGCATGTACGTGTGTTGAAAACTATATGCATAACATTGTTTCAAACATTGTTGTAAACACAGCTGCCATACTGTGCTGAAGACACGCAACACCCTTAAACCTACCTATATGTGCTGTTATGGAAAGGAGGTACATTTCAACAAAAGCTACTAGGAGAAATAGGTCAACTTAAAGGGACAATGTACCCAGTTTTTTTCTTTCGTGATTCAGATAGAACATGACATTTGAAGCAACTTTCTAATTTACTCCTATTATCAAATTTTCTTCATTCTCTTGGTATCTTTATTTGAAATGCAAGAAAGTAAGTTTAGATGCCGGCCCATTTTTAGTGATCAACCTGGGTTGTTCTTGCTGATTGGTGGATAAACTCATCCACCAATAAAAAAGTGCTGTCCAGAGTTCTGAATAAAAAAAAAACTTAGATGTCTTCTTTTTAAAATAAAGATAGCAAGAGAACTAAGAAAAAATGATCATAGGAATAAATTAGAAAGTGGCTTAAAATGGCATGCTCTATCTGAATCATTAAAAAAACAATTTGAGTTCAGTGACCCTTTAATTACAGAAAAAAAATCAAATCATATTTTTAAATTGTTCCCTGTATTAGATTCATTAACTTTTAATTTTGACTTTGATATCTGTTTAATCGCCATATTTATACAAACTGAAATTCAGTTTAGGCTTATTTTCTCTTACATTATTTGTCACAAAAGTAATACACAAAGCCTTATAAACATTATCTGTCTACCAAATTGTTTTACATTCCTATAGTTTAAAATGTTCTGCTTGGAAAAAAAGGCTAACATGCAATAGTGATGCTTATGTTTCTTATTGTTTTTAATGATATTAGATATATTTTAGGGATACAGATGAAGTAGTGAAAAATAAATAAAACTAGCAGTAAAGTGACAAATTAACTGACAATATTTTACTAAAGCTCGAATACCATCATTAATAAGTCACTTTTTAACTCTGATGACCTTTTATAAATTAATCTTTTAATTATTCTCTTTGCATAAATAAATGATAAAAAAACGTGGTACAGCAGATATGACATTTATTGTTATGGTGATAAAGATTAGTGTCATATAAATTCTGAAAAGGTTTAAACAGTATTTCATTATATCAGTAAATCATGTCAGATGTGGCAAAATGTTTATTTTATCATAGAAAATGACATGCAAAAACATTTGTTTTAGAAGACTCAATCACGGAAAAAAAATAAAAAGGTTTTGCTTTGTCTTCTATCCATTCACAGGGTCAAAATTCGAAATTCATCTGTTAATGGAAATGAGTTTTTCTGCAATTTCCTATAGAGAACAACTTCTGGGCAGCAGAAGTGCAGCTTAAGTAATAGCTAGTGCTACTGCTACAAGCCAGAAGCAGCAACAATATTTGTTTTTCAAATGTTTACTTTTTTTAAACTTCTAAGGCCGTTATGGCGTTCTATTCCATCCTAACCACATCAGGCTTTAGGATGGAATAGAACGTCCTGAAGCCAATGGAGCTTCCTCTATGCAATTGCGGACTGGAGGGCGCCCCTAGCGTCATAGGGACGCCCCCTAACTGATCCTATCATTGAAATCACGATCGCAGGATTTCAATTTGTTTACATCGGAACGTTGTTCTGATGTAGACAAAGTAACCCAGTCTTTAAAGGGTTAATTGGGTCATGATTGTCAATAACAAAAGTGAAGTTTACATACTTATTGCGGACCAAGAAATCACTTCACTGACCAAGACATGTATGTATAACTATGGTATATTGTAAAATGTAAAATCTGAAGTAATTCCCACCTGCAAAAAAAGCATTTAGCGTAACAGACTTAAGAAATCAGCAAAAAAAATATTTTGTCAAATACATTTTTCATTAATTTATTTATTAAATGGGTCTCTTGTTTTGTGTTTTCAAAAACATGCACATAATTCAGCACAATTTTTTGTATGCACCCAAATAGAAATTTACACTTCTGTATCATATACTAATATTTAATAAAACATTGCATACATTACAATTAGATTTCTTAGAAAACAATGGATTTCATATCCCTTTAATTAATGTTCTCAATGTTGTTTGAAATAAATATAATTTTTGCAAAGCACAAATTTAGTCTATCTTAAAGTACTTTTTTTTTTTTTTTTTAAAAGATATTTAAGCTACATTGTCATCCTACAGTTATGACTCACGTTTGTCCAATAGCAAAGACTAAACCAGCAGATACATTAATCTATTAAACTGATGCAGTAACTATGGTAACAAGAATTTCAACTGCAAACATCAATACTGGTATTCTTTTATATCACAGGCTTCAAAAGCAACTTTGAAGAAATGGCCAAACAATGGTTTGATTTAAATAATGGGCAAATGCATACATTTTTAATGTTGATATTTAATTATTTAAAAAGTAAACATTTTTTTTTGTTATTTTCTATCTATTAGATGTTTTTATTAGCTGATTTTATGTGGAAAAAATACATTCAAACTGTTCACAATATTAAAATGTACTCTATTCTGCCTAGCTCTTCTTTTGTTGTACATGAATGAGTTTAATATATGTATACACACAGTATTTGTAAAGCTAAGAGAGACAATTCTCGGAAAAAAATATCTGAAGCTTAGAATGGTGAAGGTATAAAGCAGCTTTCTTTATCGTTAGATTATTTCTTTCCCCAGGGCTCTGATATCTCTAAATAAACATAATTTCAATGCATATATTGTTTGCTCTATCTACATTGGAAAAACAGAAAACCAAAATCATATACTTTATTATCCTTTTGACACTCAAGCTTTTTTTTAGAAATCTAGTTTTCTGCACTTGAACAATGTTATTCTTAATGGTCTACATAATATACCCAATATAATAATCCATGATAAGAGGAAAAGAAATACATTGCAGATAGACTTCATACAGTACTTTAGAATAATGTGTTACAAACATTCTATGTCAGCAACCGTGTTCCACCAGCTGCAAACAGCAAGGTCACTGGCAAGAACAAAATAAAAAGTTATATACACAGTCAACCTAAGTAAGTGCAGCTGCTTTGCTAATCCCCATAGATAATTATATTTCTTATTTGAAATCTCTCTTACCATAATCTCCTTTCTTAGTGTTGTTCAGTGGAGTTTTGGTTTTATGATTTTCAAATTCCAAACACCAGAGATAGATCCTTAGGAAAATAGTATCATCTTCGAACTTGTTGCATACTAGAGTTCTTTGTAAACTGCAGCACAACTATACCAGGCTGTCCTACAGATAACTTCTTGTCAACTAAAGTTTCCATTTATAGATCTACACAAATTGTAAACAGAGCTCCCCAGTAGAAAGCAGACAGCTGGCTTCAGAGCCAATTTATGAAAAGTCAAATTATCTATCAAAATTGTATTTTTTTTGCAATGTTTTTTTTTATAAGGATATAAAATGCAGATTTATATTAATATAAAAGTAAGAATTTAAATGTTAT
This sequence comes from Bombina bombina, assembly GCF_027579735.1. Classification (NCBI taxonomy): domain Eukaryota; kingdom Metazoa; phylum Chordata; class Amphibia; order Anura; family Bombinatoridae; genus Bombina; species Bombina bombina. The sequence goes on along the minus strand of NC_069502.1, from coordinate 487,593,011 downwards.
ATTTACAAACCTGTACTGCTTTTCATTGTGTATATTTGGGTATGGTACTGAAAAAATACAGTTCAATTTTAAATGTTCATGAGAAACTGAAAAAAAAGTAAAATGCACTTTCATTATTATTTTTGCAAGTTTTTGCCTTGTAATTGAAATTTTAAAATTTTTGTTGTTTTTCCTCTTCCTCTATACATGGAGTTTTAATCCCCCAACATGATGCACCGTGATTGGTCAATATGTGCAAAAGCTCTTTATATTTATCTCTGTTTGACCACAGCATAGGAGATAAGATAATTAATACTCAATAGGCTTTTAAATGGGCTAACAAAGTGAAATGACAGTTTAAACGCATTTAAAACATAATGTAGTTGGTCACAATCTTTTTCTTGTTTTTAGTAGAAAATAATTTCTGAATTCCAGACAATATGGTAAGTTTGTCTTTCTAGTGCCAATACTCACAGATTGTTTCTTTCAATTATAATCCTGAAGCATGAAGCTGTTACCTACTAAAAAGAAACACAAAATTGTTATTTGTTTTGTTAAGACATTTGTTAAAAAATATACATTATGGGTGTTGCCAGTATGAAACCTAGGAAAGAAAACAGGTATCTGAAGAAGAGTAACTGTGCACGGGCAAACAGGTCAGCACTGGAATGTAGGGAAAGTCATATTTCAACATTGGAATACCCATAACTAGAAGGTGGAGGGAAATAGGTGGCATACTAAATTACTGTTTTGTTTTCGCGCTAACTGTGCTCAAAGTAAAAAGATATTGTGGCCGAGTTAGTGAGCGCATTCTATTGCATAAGATACACTCTATGTAACAAATGCCAACCTCCAGGAGCTAATAATTATTCAAATATTTCTTATTCAGAAAAGCACTCACTGGACTTCTTCATATAAAACTTAGCCTTAAAGGGCCATGATACCCAAATGTTGAAACACTTGTGATGCAGCATAGCTGTAAAAAGCTGAACATGTCTATGTAAAAAAGAAAGATTTCTTTCATGTAATTAGCAAGAGTCCATGAGCTAGTGACGTATGGGATATACATTCCTACCAGGAGGGGCAAAGTTTCCCAAACCTTAAAATGCCTATAAATACACCCCTCACCACACCCACAATTCAGTTTTACAAACTTTGCCTCCGATGGAGGTGGTGAAGTAAGTTTGTGCTAGATTCTACGTTGATATGCGCTCCGCAGCAAGTTGGAGCCCGGTTTTCCTCTCAGCATGCAGTGAATGTCAGAGGGATGTGAGGAGAGTATTGCCTATTTGAATGCAGTGATCTCCTTCTACGGGGTCTATTTCATAGGTTCTCTGTTATCGGTCGTAGAGATTCATCTCTTACCTCCCTTTTCAGATCGACGATATACTCTTATATATACCATTACCTCTGCTGATTCTCGTTTCAGTACTGGTTTGGCTTTCTACAAACATGTAGATGAGTGTCCTGGGGTAAGTAAATCTTATTTTCTGTGACACTCTAAGCTATGGTTGGGCACTTTGTTTATAAAGTTCTAAATATATGTATTCAAACATTTATTTGCCTTGACTCAGAATGTTCAACTTTCCTTATTTTTCAGACAGTCAGTTTCATATTTGGGATAATGCATTTGAATTAATCATTTTTTTCTTACCTTCAAAAATTTGACTCTTTTTCCCTGTGGGCTGTTAGGCTCGCGGGGGCTGAAAATGCTTCATTTTATTGCGTCATTCTTGGCGCGGACTTTTTTGGCGCAAAAATTCTTTTCCGTTTCCGGCGTCATACGTGTCGCCGGAAGTTGCGTCATTTTTTTGACGTTATTTTCCGCCAAAAATGTCGGCGTTCCGGATGTGGCGTCATTTTTGGCGCCAAAAGCATTTTAGGCGCCAAATAATGTGGGCGTCTGATTTGGCGCTAAAAAATATGGGCGTCGCTTTTGTCTCCACATTATTTTAGTCTCATTTTTCATTGCTTCTGGTTGCTAGAAGCTTGTTCTTTGGCATTTTTTCCCATTCCTGAAACTGTCATTTAAGGAATTTGATCAATTTTGCTTTATATGTTGTTTTTTTGTCTTACATATTGCAAGATGTCTCACGTTGCATCTGAGTCAGAAGATACTACAGGAAAATCACTGTCTAGTGCTGGAGCTACCAAGCTAAGTGTATCTGCTATAATTTTTGGTATCTGTTTCTCCAGCTGTTGTTTGTATTGCATGTCATGACAAACTTATTAATGCAGATAAAATTTCCTTTAGTACTGTTACATTACCTGTTGCTGTTCCGTCAACATCTAATTTTCAGAGTGTTCCTGATAAACATATGAGATTTTATTTTTTTCCATTAAGAAGGCTATGTCTGTTATTTCTCCTTCTAGTTTACATAAAAGTCTTTTAAAACTTCTCTTTTTTCAGATGAATTTTTAAATGAACATCATCATTCTGATACTGATAAATCTTTGTATTTGTTCAAGATGGAATTTATTCCTTCTTTATTTAAAGAAGTATTAATTGCATTAGAAATAGAGGATTCTGGTCCTCTTGATACTAAATCTAAACGTTTAAATAAGGTTTTTAAATCTCCTGTAGTTATTCCAGAAGTGTTTAATCTCCCTGATGCTATTTCTGAAGTAATTTCCAGGGAATGGAATAATTTGGGTAATTCTTTTACTCCTTCTAAACGTTTAAGCAATTATATCCTGTGCCATCTGACAGATTAGAGTTTTTTGGGACAAAATCCCTAAGGTTATGGGGCTGTCTCTACTCCTGCTAAATGTACTACTGTTCCTACGGCAGATAGTACTTTATTTAAGGAAAATTGAATCCTTTCTAAGAAAAGCTTACTTATGTTCAGGTAATCTTCTTAGACCTGCTATATTTTTTAGCGGATGTTGCTGCAGCTTCAACTTTTTGGTTAGAAGCTTTAGCGCAACAAGTAACAGATCATAATTTTATAGCATTATTATTATTCTATAACATGCTAATAATTTTATTGGTGATACCATCTTTTGATATCATTAGAGTTGATGTCAGGTATATGTCTCTAGCTATTTTAGCTAGAAAAGCTTTATGGATTAAACTTGGAATGCTGATATGTCTTCTAAGTCAACTTTGCTTTCCCTTTCTTTCCAGGGTATTAAATTATTATCTCAATTGTTTCTGGAAGGAAGGGAACTTTTTTACCAAAGGATAAAAAATCTAAGGTAAATTTAGGTCTAATAGTCTTTTTCGTTCCTTTCCTCACAACAAGGAACAAAAGCCTGATCCTTCATCCTCAGGAGCGGTATCAGTTTGGAAACTATTTCCAGTTTGGAATATATCCAAGCCTTATAGAAATCTATAGCCAGCTCCTAAGTACCCATGAAGGTGCGGCCCTTATTCCAGCTCAGCTGGTATGGGGCAGATTACGTTTTCTTCAAAGAAATTTGGATCAATTCCGTTCTCAATCTCTGGTTTCAGAACATTGTTTCAGAAAGGTACAGAATTGGCTTCAAGTTAAGGCCTCCTGCTAAGAGATTTTTTTCTTTCCCGTGTCCCAGTTAACACAGCAAAGGCTCAGCATTTCTGAAATGTGTTTCAGATCTAGAGTTGGTTGGAGTAATTATGCCAGTTCCAGTTCTGGAACAGGGGCTGGGGTTTTATTTTATCTCTTCATTGTACCAAAGAAGGTCAATTCCTTCAGACCAGTTCCGGATCTATCAATATTGAATCGTTATGTAAGGATACCAACATTCAAGATGGTTACTGTAGGACTATCCTGCTTTTTGTTTAGCAAGGGCATTATATGTCTACAATAGATTTACAGGATGTGTATCTGCATATTCCGATTCATCCAGATCACTTTTAGTGTCTGAGATTCTCTTTTTAAACAAGCATTACCAGTTTTGTGGCTCTACCGTTTGGCCTAGCCTCAGTTCCAAGAATTTTTTTCAAAGGTTCTCGGTGCCCTTCTTTCTGTAATCAGAGAACAGGGTTTTGGTATTTCCTTATTTGGACGATATCTTGGTATTTGCTCAGTCTTCTCATTTTTCGAAGAATCTCATACGAATCGACTTGTGTTGTTTCTTCAAGTTCATGGTTGGAGGTTCAATTTACCAATCAGTTCATTGATTCCTCAGACAAGGGTAACCTTTTTAGGTTTCTAGATAAGATTCAGTGTCTATGACTCTGTCCTTGTCAGACAAGAGAAGTTTAACATTGATATCAGCTTTACAAAACCTTCAGTCACAATCATTCCCTTTGGTAGCCTTATGCATGGAAATTTTAGGTCTTAGGACTGCCGCATCAGATGCGATCTCCTTTGCTCGTTTTCACATGCGACCTCTTCAGCTCTGTATGTGCGTTTGGGATAGTGATTAGACTGTAAGTAAGGAGGGGAATAATGCACACCTTATAAAACTATATCCCAATGTTTTATAGAAATAAGCTGAGGTGGAGGTAGGTGGCGCAAATGAATGCTGATTCCCTGTGACTACGTGTTACTATCCTGATATACTGGGTTATATAAGTATCGCTTCGAGTATAAATTGCTACGTTATAAATGCTATTGATCTCAACTATTCTATTTGTGTGACTAAGTATTAATAATATACTCCTTACATAAAATAAATGCCAATATGCTGATGATAATAAAACAATTTATTAAATCTTAAAATATATATATGTATACACTTTACACAATATTGACACCGGTGTCAGAAGATACGTGAATTTTAAAAGAAATATAAAATGCTTCGAAGTATTAAGTACATAAAATGACGATAGAAATATATAAAATGATAAAAGGATATTAATACATTGAAGTAATTTTATGCCACATTGAGTTGCAGTGTTATTGACATTCGGTCTAAAAACGTTTTAACCTTACAGTTTAGGCCGGGTATGCGTGATGGTTCACTATATTATATTATTGCGGATAGTGCTGTATTTTATTACGCTTTATAGTACCTTTAAGTGTATCCGTCTGATGACACTTTGTGCGTTGGAGAATACTGCGGTTAAATATATGCCGCTGTTTGATTCTCTTTAGTGTATCCGTCTGATGACACTATTTTTGTTGGAGAATGCTGCGGTTAAATATATGCCGCTGTTTGATTCCCTTGATTCCTAGGTGAGTCGTGATGTTTGAGCGTTCTAGCGGTTAAATATATGCCGCTGTGATGACTTATTGCAGTCTAAGTTCCACCTGCAGTAAGCGAAGGATGATGATAATCTTCGTGGTGATTCACACTGACGTGTGAATATTTCCTGCGGTTCCCGTGACCGCTTAATGTGTTGTCGGTCAGTGACCGATTTAGCTCTTTAAAGGATGTTGGTTCCTGATACTTTGTTCGTGAGGTGTGGGGTCTTTGCCGCTTCAGTTGTTTGTTCTTCTGCCTCCGTTTGCTGCCGGTCAGTGACCGGTCCGGCTGAGTTCTTTGAAGTTTTTGGATGGAGGTGCTGCTCTTGTGTCCTGCAAATCCGTGTGAGGGTGATCGGGTATCAACGCGTTTCGGCTTCCAAGCCTTTTTCAAGATACCTGATAAGTAGATTGGCCAGCTATTTATACCTGTTTCGGTTAACTGTTAGACTGCCAGTAAGAAATTATTATAATTTTCGCTTCTAGTCAGTTTTAACGTCATTATGAATTGGTTCTGGGTAAATTATCTTATATACAAATTTTACAGATATTCGTACTTTATCATTTGTGGATCTTCAATTTATTATTGTGCACGATATTGCAACTTGGCTGTAAGGAATATGTTATTAAACATATATCTAGATTTTGGGATATATTCCATACAGACACATTTTTTAGAAATTTTATACTTTGTGGTCTGTGAAAATACATTTATTGTTGTGCACATTTTGATATGGGTTAATGCGTACCTTAGGTATTTCTGACTATACGCTAGTTTGTTTTGAGGCGTAAAAAATCATTATTGGCGTAAACTTTAACTTTGGGTAAAATTTAAAGGTAAAATTTAAAGGTAAGATTATGGGTTAGGTTTAAATATGATATTTAGTATTTTGAAAATTGTTTTAGGGTTGTGGTTATGGGTCGACCAATTATTCTATGGTGTAGATTGTTACTTTATTAACTTATACATATTTTACATATCATGAGTTTGTTGGTCAGAAGTTATAACACCTAGAATTTCTAATGTGTGACTTATTCTTAGTGGACGGGTTCTAACATATATGTATCCCTAACTAAAAACTGTTGTTTGATTGTGGAATTGGTACATCATTAACTCCAGGTTTGGAGTATTGGATCGTATAGCGATGAACTGGTTTTTATAGCTATGGACTAGTACATCTTTAACTTTGCATCTGGAATGTTTGGAAGTGTCTTTTATATTATTTCGTATGTCTAATAAATATATGACTATTGTGTAATCCGGATGTAGTTAAGGTCCATAGATAATTTGGTTTGGGGTGTACTACAGGATGGCGTTTAAGTCCATTTCACTGTTTAGACCTTTTCGAATATTAATTTGGCTTCTTGGTGTAAAAGTTTTTTCCCTAGATTGCCTCCTCTGCTGTCTGGTTTAATCTTTTTAATGCCCCAAAATAACATTTCATTTGGGTTTCCTTTATGGCATGTTTTGAAGTGTGCGTATAATTTTGTGTTATCTCTTTCTTTTTCAATATTTAGGATGTGTTCTCTCATCCTATCCTTCAACTTTCTACTTGTTTGGCCTAAGTATTGAAGTTTGCAATTGCATTCTATTAGATATATGATATTGTTATCCGTGCATCTGATGATGTCATTTATTTTTACTTCTTTATTTGTCACAGTTGACCTGACTGATTTAGATTTGGTGCTGTGTTTACAAGATTTACACTCATGGCATGGGAAAAAAACAGATATGGTTTCATTATTAAGGTCTCGTTGGATAGTGTGGTATTTTTGTTGTTTGTACTCGCTAGGTGCTAGGATATTTTTCAGACTTGTAGCTTTTCGATATATAATATCAGGATGTTGTTTTAATCTTTTTCCAAGGATAGGGTCACTTTTTGCAAGATGCCAGTGTTTCTTTATAATGTTTTCTATCTGTTTGTGTTGGCTGGAATATGTGGTGATAAATGGAATGTGATATGGGTCTCTGTCCTCATGTTTCATCATGTTATTTTTATCCTCCAGAAGGTCCTTTCTATCTATTGATCTGACTTGTTTTTTTGTGTCTACTAGAATTTTAGGATGATATCCCTTTTCAGCAAATCTCTTGTCTAAAATTTCAGCTTGTGTGTCGTAGTCAGTTACTTTGGTGCAATTCCTTCTTATTCTCGAGTACTGTCCTTTTGGTATGTTATTCTTCCACTTTGTATGGTGGCAACTTTTGTAGTCAATGTAGCTATAAAATAACATGATGAAACATGAGGACAGAGACCCATATCACATTCCATTTATCACCACATATTCCAGCCAACACAAACAGATAGAAAACATTATAAAGAAACACTGGCATCTTGCAAAAAGTGACCCTATCCTTGGAAAAAGATTAAAACAACATCCTGATATTATATATCGAAAAGCTACAAGTCTGAAAAATATCCTAGCACCTAGCGAGTACAAACAACAAAAATACCACACTATCCAACGAGACCTTAATAATGAAACCATATCTGGGTTTTTTCCCATGCCATGAGTGTAAATCTTGTAAACACAGCACCAAATCTAAATCAGTCAGGTCAACTGTGACAAATAAAGAAGTAAAAATAAATGACATCATCAGATGCACGGATAACAATATCATATATCTAATAGAATGCAATTGCAAACTTCAATACTTAGGCCAAACAAGTAGAAAGTTGAAGGATAGGATGAGAGAACACATCCTAAATATTGAAAAAGAAAGAGATAACACAAAATTATACGCACACTTCAAAACATGCCATAAAGGAAACCCAAATGAAATGTTATTTTGGGGCATTAAAAAGATTAAACCAGACAGCAGAGGAGGCAATCTAGGGAAAAAACTTTTACACCAAGAAGCCAAATTAATATTCAAAGTGGGTACTCTACACCCAAAAGGTCTAAACAGTGAAATGGACTTAAACGCCATCCTGTAGTACACCCCAAACCAAATTATCTATGGACCTTAACTACATCCGGATTACACAATAGTCATATATTTATTAGACATACGAAATAATATAAAAGACACTTCCAAACATTCCAGACGCAAAGTTAAAGATGTACTAGTCCATAGCTATAAAAACCAGTTCATTGCTATACGATCCAATACTCCAAACCTGGAGTTAATGATGTACCAATTCCACAATCAAACAACAGTTTTTAGTTAGGGATACATATATGTTAGAACCCGTCCACTAAGAATAAGTCACACATTAGAAATTCTAGGTGTTATAACTTCTGACCAACAAACTCATGATATGTAAAATATGTATAAGTTAATAAAGTAACAATCTACACCATAGAATAATTGGTCGACCCATAACCACAACCCTAAAACAATTTTCAAAATACTAAATATCATATTTAAACCTAACCCATAATCTTACCTTTAAATTTTACCTTTAAATTTTACCCAAAGTTAAAGTTTACGCCAATAATGATTTTTTACGCCTCAAAACAAACTAGCGTATAGCCAGAAATACCTAAGGTACGCATTAACCCATATCAAAATGTGCACAACAATAAATGTATTTTCACAGACCACAAAGTATAAAATTTCTAAAAAATGTGTCTGTATGGAATATATCCCAAAATCTAGATATATGTTTAATAACATATTCCTTACAGCCAAGTTGCAATATCGTGCACAATAATAAATTGAAGATCCACAAATGATAAAGTACGAATATCTGTAAAATTTGTATATAAGATAATTTACCCAGAACCAATTCATAATGACGTTAAAACTGACTAGAAGCGAAAATTATAATAATTTCTTACTGGCAGTCTAACAGTTAACCGAAACAGGTATAAATAGCTGGCCAATCTACTCATCAGGTATCTTGAAAAAGGCTTGGAAGCCGAAACGCGTTGATACCCGATCACCCTCACATGGATTTGCAGGACACAAGAGCAGCACCTCCATCCAAAAACTTCAAAGAACTCAGCCGGACCGGTCACTGACCGGCAGCAAACGGAGGCAGAAGAACAAACAACTGAAGCGGCAAAGATCCCACACCTCACGAACAAAGTATCAGGAACCAACATCCTTTAAAGAGCTAAATCGGTCACTGACCGACAACACATTAAGCGGTCACGGGAACCGCAGGAAATATTCACACGTCAGTGTGAATCACCACGAAGATTATCATCATCCTTCGCTTACTGCAGGTGGAACTTAGACTGCAATAAGTCATCACAGCGGCATATATTTAACCGCTAGAACGCTCAAACATCACGACTCACCTAGGAATCAAGGGAATCAAACAGCGGCATATATTTAACCGCAGCATTCTCCAACAAAAATAGTGTCATCAGACGGATACACTAAAGAGAATCAAACAGCGGCATATATTTAACCGCAGTATTCTCCAACGCACAAAGTGTCATCAGACGGATACACTTAAAGGTACTATAAAGCGTAATAAAATACAGCACTATCCGCAATAATATAATATAGTGAACCATCACGCATACCCGGCCTAAACTGTAAGGTTAAAACGTTTTTAGACCGAATGTCAATAACACTGCAACTCAATGTGGCATAAAATTACTTCAATGTATTAATATCCTTTTATCATTTTATATATTTCTATCGTCATTTTATGTACTTAATACTTCGAAGCATTTTATATTTCTTTTAAAATTCACGTATCTTCTGACACCGGTGTCAATATTGTGTAAAGTGTATACATATATATATTTTAAGATTTAATAAATTGTTTTATTATCATCAGCATATTGGCATTTATTTTATGTAAGGAGTATATTATTAATACTTAGTCACACAAATAGAATAGTTGAGATCAATAGCATTTATAACGTAGCAATTTATACTCGAAGCGATACTTATATAACCCAGTATATCAGGATAGTAACACGTAGTCACAGGGAATCAGCATTCATTTGCGCCACCTACCTCCACCTCTTCAGCTCTGTATGCTGAACCAATGGTGCAGGGATTATTCAAAGATATCTCAATTAATATCTTTAAACCGATTATACGACACTCTCTGACATGGTGGACAGATCACCATCGTTTAGTTCAGGGGGCTTCTTGTTCTTCCAACCTGGACTATAATCTCAACAGATGCAAGTCTTACAGGTTGGGGAGCTGTGTGGGGGTATCTGACGGCACAAGGGGTTTGGGAATCTCAGGAGGTGAGATTTCCGATCAATATTTTGGAACTCTGTGCAATTTTCAGAGCTTTCCAGTCTTGGCCTCTTCTGAAGAGAGAGTTGTTCATTTGTTTTCAGATAGACAATGTCACAACTGTGGCATACATCAATCATCAAGGAGGGACTCACAGTCCTCTGGTTATGAAAGAAGTATCTCGAATTTTGGTTTGGGCGGAATCCAGCTCCTGTCTAATCTCTGTGGTTCATATCCCAGGTATGGACAATTGGAAAGCTGATTATCTCAGTCGCCAAACGTTGCACCTGGGCGAATGGTCTCTTCACCCAGAGGTATTTCCTCAGATTGTTCAATGTGGGAACTCCCAGAAATAGATCTGATGGCTTCTCATCTAGACAAGAAACTTCCCTGGTATCTGTCCGGATCCCGGGATCCTCGGGCGGAGGCAGTGGATGCATTATTTTCTTCCTTGCAAGTGTCATCCTGCCTATATCTTTCTGCCTCTAGTTCTTCTTCCAAGGGTATTCTCCAATATTCTAAAGGAATGCTCGTTTGTCCTGCTGGTAGCTCCAGCATGGCCTCACAGGTTTTGGTATGCGGATCTTGTCCGGATGGCCTCTTGCCAGCTGTGGACTCTTCCGTTAAGACCAGTCTTTCTGTCTCAAAACCTTAATTTTAAGGTATGGAGTTTGAACGCTTTATTCTTGGTCAAAGAGGTTTCTCTGACTCTGTGATTGATACTATGTGACAGGCTCGTAAATTTGTATCTAGAGAGATATATTATAGAGTCTGGAAGACTTATATTTCTTAGTGTCTTTCTCATCTTTTTTCTTGGCATTCTTTTTGAATACCGAGAATTTTACAATTTCTTCAGGATGGTTTAGATAAAGGTTTGTCCGCAAGTTCCTTGAAAGACAAATCTCTGCTCTTTCTGTTCTTTTTCACAGAAGGTTTGCTAATCTTCCTGATATTTATTGTTTTGTACAACCTTTGGTTCGTATAAAACCTGTCTTTAAGTCAATTTCTCCTCCTTGGAGTTTGAATTCGGTTCTGGGGGCTCTTCAAGCTCCTCCTTTTGAACCCATGCATTCTTTGGTCGTTATATTACTTTCTTGGAAAGTTTTGTTTCTTTTGGCCATCTCTTCTGCCAGAAGAGTCTCTGAATTATCTACTCTTTTTTTGTGAGTCTCCTTTTCTGATTTTGCATCAGGATAAGGCGGTGCTGCGAACTTCTTTTGAATTTTTTACCTAAGGTTGTGAATTCTAACAACATTAGTAGAGAAATTGTGGTTCCTTCATTATGTCCTGATCCTATGAATTCTAAGGAGAAATCATTGCATTCTTTGGATGCTGTTAGAGCTTTGTAATATCATGTTGAAGCTACTAAGTCTTTCTGAAAGACTTCTAGTCTATTTGTCATCTTTTCCGGTTCTAGAAAAGGCCAGAAAGCTTCTGCCATTTCTTTGGCATCTTGGTTGAAATCTTTATTTCATCATGCCTATGTTGAGTCGGGTAACACTCCGCCTCAAAGGATTACAGCTCATTCTACTAAGTCAGTTCTACTTCCTGGGCGTTTAGGAATGAAGCTTCGGTTGATCAGATTTGCAAAGCAGCAACTTGGTCCTCTTTGCATAATTTTACTAAATTCTACCATTTTGATGTGTTTTCTTCTTTTGAAGCAGTTTTTGGTAGAAACGTACTTCAGGCAGTGTTTTCAGTTTGAATCTTCTGCTTATGTTTTTTCATTAAAATTTTATTCTGGGTGTGGATTATTTTCAGCAGGAATTGGCTGTCTTTATTTTATCCCTCCCTCTCTAGTGACTCTTGCGTGGAAAGATCCACATCTTGGGTAATCATTATCCCATACGTCACTAGCTCATGGACTCTTGCTAATTACATGAAAGAAAACATAATTTATGTAAGAACTTACCTGATAAATTCATTTCTTTCTTATTAGCAAGAGTCCATGAGGCCCGCCCTTTTTTGTGGTGGTTTTGATTTTTTTGTATAAAGCAGAATTATTCCAATTCCTTATTTTATATGCTTTCGCACTTTTTTCTTATCACCCCACTTCTTGGCTATTCGTTAAACTGAATTGTGGGTGTGGTGAGGGGTGTATTTATAGGCATTTTAAGGTTTGGGAAACTTTGCCCCTCCTGGTAGGAATGTATATCCCATACGTCACTAGCTCATGGACTCTTGCTAATATGAAAGAAATGAATTTATCAGGTAAGTTCTTACATAAATTATGTTATTTTACCTCAAAAGTTCCTCAGTAGCCACACCCTATTGCAAAGGACTTTTAAGCAGCAAATCAGTATGTCTGTCCTGGGACAGTTAAGGGAGTGAGCTTTCGTGCACACTCATATTATTTCCCTATTCAGTTTAAGGATGAAATCTCATGAGAGTTAAGTGAAATCTCATGAGATCGCAGTAAAAGAGTTCATGACCTCAGCACTGTTGATACTGATTGGCTGATGTTAATTTCTTTGGGTTTTTTTTAACTGCAGCTAAGCAGCAGCTGAGTATAACTTTTTACACAGAACTTACTCTGCTGAGCTGAGGAAGTTGTGAGGTAAAATATCTTCCTTTTTTACATAGAGATGCTCAGGTGATATTTTCCTGTCAGCTGTTTACAGTTACACTGCTTCAGTTTCAAGTGATTTAGCATATGAGTATTATGTCCCTTTAAATATATATCTAAAAGATAAAAGTACATGACGTTTGTGAACCTTACTGGTTCTTTTATCAAATGTATTTATAGCACAATGAATCCAAGACAAGAAAAACCCTCATTACCCCATCTACCGTGTATATACCCTCATGTAGAAGAACATAGGAATGTGAAATATGTACAGTAAATATACAGCAAGACACATATAAACACATACATATGTATACATATATAGACATATAAATAAGTGCATTTTGAGCCCTTTGCAGTTAAGTAGCTGAAAACATATTAAAATTATACATTTTAATAAAGTGTTTAACTATGTATTTACTGTACATATTTCACATTCCAATGTTTTTGTACACAATGCATTTTAAAATAGATATTCCTACATATATATATATATATATATATATATATATATATATATATATATATATATGTATATATATATATATATATATATATATATATATCTGTATATATCTATACCTATATTTAAGCATTTAAATATATATATATATATATATATATATATATATATATATATATATATATATATATATATATATACCTAAAAATAAACATATATGTAACGGGCCCCTTTGTGCACAGCTACTGCAGAACACCAACCTCCCGAACTGGAACCTCACGAATAGCTGCTAGCAGATGAACAGGGAAAGCACCTAAGACACTCACCCTGCTGATATTGTGCATTATCCAGGGCCTGGTACCAGAGGCCTTTCCTTAATGCATCCTGGGCATCCAGGTCCTCCTCCTCGTATAACACTGCTGGTCCCATTCTGTTGCTTTTAATGTCGCTGTACTGGGACATGCGTTGCCCCCAACTTGTAAATCCCCAGAATGGTGTCCCTTGTAGCTGTCCTTCTGGCTGTGGGAACGATCCAGCCACTGCCACCACTTGCAACGGACCTCTTTGCACACAGCTACTGCAGAACACCAACCTCCCGAACTGGAACCTCACGAATAGCTGCTAGCAGACGAACAGGGAAAGCACCCAACCGACTTATACTCCTGGCAATCAGTCTCTAACAGCATACAGTAAATCCCCCCCAAACATGAGACCAAGCTCCGTCTTAAGGGTAAAACAGGAATCTCTTTATTGAGGGCTACATGCCCGGTATTTAAGTAGGTCTCCCACCTGGTGGACAAGTATAGTACATTAGCCAATCACAGTGGCTCAGGCATAAACGCTCCCCTTGGTACCAGTGAACCCCTCCTCCCTATCCTGGAGATAATTGGAAAGAAATCAAACTATCTCCATGGCTAGAGGAAAATGCAATTTTACAGGGTACAATAAAGATACATTGCATAAACAATTAAACAATCAAACACAAGAAAACAATTGTCTATTCACAGGTAAAACAGATTAACATATCAAGTTAATTAACTGGGGAAGAAAGTTTACTCAGACAATCTGATGTTGGGCAGTCTATCACATAGGAACACAATCAGTTTACCCAGACAGACTCCTGAGACACAATCAGATTACAAACGAAAATAAAATACATCTTATTACAGAATATAATAACAGCTCTTATTAATTATAAAGTCCTTTATGCCCACTTGGTTTATAGAGTAACAATTGCTCCCACAAGGGGCACTCACACCCTGTACCCATCCTGTATTTATGGATACAGGGTGACATGGACATAAGACAGAGTTATGAAAGTACATGGGGTGTCCAGAATATAAAATCCCACATTGTCATGCAGTCTCTGGGTATCTTTAAGCCCATGTACCTCCAGCCCAAAGAATGTTCCATAACAGGCCCTCCAATGCACAGTGGCGAGATTGGTCTCATCACATCTCTCCCCTTTTCCAAACAGACTAACAGGGCATCTGACCTCCTGCCAGTTAGTGCCCTGCTTAGTCCAGCAACCCACCCACAAAACACAATCAGCAGAACAGCCCACCCACAATAAATGGTTACCACACCTGGGTAGAGGAGAAACTTGTCCATGTCCAGGTGCCTCACCACGGCTGTGCGGGGGACTGGTAGGCTGCCTTTGTGGGTTGCTGAGTGGGCAGAGACCAGCAGTACCATGCCCTGGTGCCAGCGCTACAACAGAAGTAGCCTGGTGGGAGCCTGGTGGTGGGAGGGGGAGACCGACTGTCTCCCCTTTAGATACACAGCTCTGTTGCTGGAGGGGAAGACCAACTGTCTCCCCTTTGGCTAAACAACCCTGTTGCTGGGGGACAGGACCGACCATCCCTACCCCCTCTGCTGTAAGTGCAGAGACCACGGTCCAGTCTGCACGGTTGTGGGGCTTACTGTCTCCCCTGGGTATGTCAAGCTGCTGCTGGGGAGAAGGGGTAACAAGCTCCTCTCCCATACATACTTCCAGCCGCGGGGGAGGGAGACCAACTGTCTCCGCTCCCAATACCGAGTCCTGCTGCTGGGGAAAGGAGACTAGGCTCTCTATTCCCTGTAACACACTCTGCTGCTGGGGGACAGGACCAACTGTCTTTGTCCCCTGTAACTCAGCCTGCCGCTGGGGAATGGAGACTGGGCTCCCAATTCCTTGCAATTCACTCTGCTGCTAGGGGACAGGATCAACTGTCTCTGCCCCCTGTAACTCAGCCTACCGCTGGGGAATGGAGACTGGGCTCCCAATTCCCTGCAATTTGCTCTACTGTTGGGGGACAGGACCAACTCTCTCTGCCTCCTGTAACTCAGCCTGCCGCTGGGGAATGGAGACTGGGCTCCCAATTCCCTGCAGGACCATTGGAGAGACCTTGGTCCCATCTCCACCTGCAACCTGGCGTCCTTCCCAGTAAATCACTACAATATCTTCCGAGCTGAATGGGTCTGGACCTGGGTCTGTCACCTTGCTGTCCTGCTGAGCCTTCCCAATGGAGTGGAAGAGATCTCAGTAGTCCTGCTCCAATTCCCACTCCAGGGTTGCTAGGTGAGCCAGATCTTGCTCTACCTCACAGGGGTCATCCCAGTCATGCCTAGCTTCCCTCTGATAGAAAATGTCCTGAAGTCTGGCCTGCACAGGGCTCCCGAAGTCAGGCTCTGCAAAGGATTCCCATAACAAGTCAGGACCATCAAACTCCTCTCCCTCTGGCTTGTCATGCTCGGCTGTCCAGGGTATATACTGTGCCATATACCACCAGAGCGCCTGGTATGCATCCTCCAGCCATAGTTCCTGCCATACCCGGTGCTCTAGTTCCTTCACCCATTCCTCCAGTGGTTTCTCTCCCAGGAAGGGCATCCGCAGGGCCACTTTTTTCTGCAACTACTGCTCTTCACTGGGAGGACACTCACCCCGCTGATATTGTGCATTATCCAGGGCCTGGTACCAGAGGCTTTTCCTTAATGCATCCTGGCCATCCAGGTCCTCCTCCTCGTATAACACTGCTGGTTCCATTCTGTTGCTTTTAATGTCGCTGTACTGGGACATGCGTTGCCCCCAACTTGTAAATCCCCAGAATGGTGTCTCTTGTAGCTGTCCTTCTGGTTGTGGGAACGATCCAGCTGCTGCCACCACTTGCAACGGACCTCTTTGCACACAGCTACTGCAGAACACCAACTTCCCGAACTGGAACCTCACGAATAGCTGCTAGCAGACGAACAGGGAAAGCACCCAACCGACTTATACTCCTGGCAATCAGTCTCTAACAGCATACAGTAAATCCCCCCCAAACATGAGACCAAGCTCCGTCTTAAGGGTAAAACAAGAATCTCTTTATTGAGGGCTACATGCCCGGTATTTAAGCAGGTCTCCCAACTGGTGGACAAGTATAGTACATTAGCCAATCACAGTGGCTCAGGCATAAACGCTCCCCTTGGTACCAGTGAACCCCTCATCCCTATCCTGGAGATAATTGGGAAGAAATCCAACTATCTCCAAGGCTAGAGGAAAATGGAATTTTACAGGGTACAATAAAGATACATTGCATAAACAATTAAACAATCAAACACAAGAAAACAATTGTCTATTCACAGGTAAAACAGATTAACATATCAAGGCCTAGATTTAGAGTTTGGCGGTAGCTGTGAAAACCAGCGTTAGAGGATCCTAACGCTGGTTTTAGGCTACCGCCGGTATTTGGAGTCACTCAAAATAGGGTCTAACGCTCACTTTTCAGCCGCAACTTTTCCATACCGCAGATCCCCTTACGTCAATTGCGTATCCTATCTTTTCAATGGGATCTTCGTAACTCCGGTATTTAGAGTCTTGGCTGAAGTGAGCGTTAGAGCTCTAACGACAAAACTCCAGCCGCAGAAAAAAAGCAGGAGTTAAGAGCTTTCTGGGCTAATGCCGGTTCATAAAGCTCTTAACTACTGTACCCTAAAGTACACTAACACCCATAAACTACCTATGTACCCCTAAACCGAGGTCCCCCCACATCGCCGCCACTCGATTACATTTTTTTAACCCCTAATCTGCCGACCGCCAACTACGTTATCCTTATGTACCCCTAATCTGCTGCCCCTAACACCGCCGACCCCTATATTATATTTATTAACCCCTAATCTGCCCCCTACAATGTCGCCTCCACCTGCCTACACTTATTAACCCCTAATCTGCCGACCGCAAAGCGCCGCCACCTACGTTATCCTTATGTACCCCTAATCTGCTGCCCCTAACACCGCCGACCCCTATATTATATTTATTAACCCCTAACCTGCTCCCCTCAACGTCGCCGCCAGCTACTTACAATAATTAACCCCTAATCTGCCGACCGCAAAGCGCCGCCACCTACGTTATCCTTATGTACCCCTAATCTGCTGCCCCTAACACCGCCGACCCCTATATTATATTTATTAACCCCTAATCTGCCCCCCTCAACGTCGCCGACACCTGCCTACACTTATTAACCCCTAATCTGCCGAGCGGACCTGAGCGCTACTATAATAAAGTTATTAACCCCTAATCTGCCTCACTAACCCTATCATAAATAGTATTAACCCCTAATCTGCCCTCCCTAACATCGCCGACACCTAACTTCAATTATTAACCCCTAATCTGACGACCGGAGCTCACCGCTACTATAATAAATGGATTAACCCCTAAAGCTAAGTCTAACCCTAACACTAACACCCCCCTAACTTAAATATAATTTACATCTAACGAAATTAATTAACTCTTATTAAATAAATTAATCCTATTTAAAGATAAATACTTACCTGTAAAATAAACCCTAATATAGCTACAATATAAATTATAATTACATTGTAGCTATTTTAGGATTAATATTTATTTTACAGGCAACTTTGTAATTATTTTAACCAGGTACAATAGCTATTAAATAGTTAAGAACTATTTAATAGTTACCTAGTTAAAATAATAACAAAATTACCTGTAAAATAAATCCTAACCTAAGTTATAATTAAACCTAACACTACCCTATCAATAAATTAATTAAATAAAATACCTACAATTACCTACAATTAACCTAACACTACACTATCAATAAATTAATTAAATACAATATCTACAAATAACTACAATGAAATAAACTAACTAAAGTACAAAAAAGAAAAAAGAACTAAGTTACAAAAAATAAAAAAATATTTACAAACATAAGAAAAATATTACAACAATTTTAAACTAATTACACCTACTCTAAGCCCCCTAATAAAATAACAAAGACCCCCAAAATAAAAAAATGCCCTACCCTATTCTAAATTAATAGAGTTAAAAGCTCTTTTACCTTACCAGCCCTGAACAGGGCCCTTTGCGGGGCATGCCCCAAGAAAATCAGCTCTTTTGCCTGTAAAAAAAACCATACAATACCCCCCCCAACATTACAACCCACCACCCACATACCCCTAATCTAACCCAAACCCCCCTTAAATAAACCTAACACTAAGCCCCTGAAGATCTTCCTACCTTGTCTTCACCTCAACAGGTATCACCGATCCGTCCTGGCATCCGGTGCTGAAGAGGTCCAGAAGAGGCTCCAAAGTCTTCCTCCTATCCGGCAAGAAGAGGACATCCGGACCGGCAAACATCTTCATCCAAGCGGCATCTTCGATCTTCTTCCATCCGGTGCGGAGCGGGTCCATCTTGAAGCAGCCGACGCGGATCCATCCTCTTCTTCCGGCGTCTCCCGACGAATGAAGGTTCCTTTAAGGGACGTCATCCAAGATGGCGTCCCTCGAATTCCGATTGGCTGATAGGATTCTATCAGCCAATCGGAATTAAGGTAGGAATATTCTGATTGGCTGATGGAATCAGCCAATCAGAATCAAGTTCAATCTGATTGGCTGATCCAATCAGCCAATCAGATTGAGCTCGCATTCTATTGGCTGTTCCGATCAGCCAATAGAATGCAAGCTCAATCTGATTGGCTGATTGGATCAGCCAATCGGATTGAACTTGATTCTGATTGGCTGATTCCAACTGTCTTTGCCCCCTGTAACTCAGCCTGCCGCTGGGGAATGGAGACTGGGCTCCCAATTCCCTGTAATTCACTCTGCTGCTAGGGGACAGGACCAACTGTCTCTGCCCCCTGTAACTCAGCCTACCGCTGGGGAATGGAGACTGGGCTCCCAATTCCCTGCAATTCGCTCTACTGTTGGGGGACAGGACCAACTGTCTCTGCCTCCTGTAACTCAGCCTGCCACTGGGGAATGGAGACTGGGCTCCCAATTCCCTGCAGGACCATTGGAGAGACCTTGGTCCCATCTCCACCGGCAACATGGGGTCCTTCCCAGTAAATCTCTACAACATCTTCCGAGCTGAATGGGTCTGGACCTGGGTCTGTCACCTTGCTGTCCTGCTGAGCCTTTCCAATGGAGTGGAAGAGATCTCAGTAGTCCTGCTCCAATTCCCACTCCAGGGTTGCTAGGTGAGCCAGATCTTGCTCTACCTCACGGGGGTCATCCCAGTCATGCCTAGCTTCCCTCTTATAGAAAATGTCCTGAAGTCTGGCCTGCGCAGGGCTCCCGAAGTCAGGCTCTGCAAAGGATTCCCATAACAAGTCAGGACCATCAAACTCCTCTCCCTCTGTCTTGTCATGCTCGGCTGTCCAGGGTATATACTGTGCCATATACCACCAGAGCGCCTGGTATGCATCCTCCAGCCATAGCTCCTGCCATACCCGGTGCTCTAGTTCCTTCACCCATTCCTCCAGGGGTTTCTCTCCCAGGAAGGGCATCCGCAGGGCCACTTTTTTCTGCAACTGCTGCTCTTCACTGGGAAGACACTCACCCCGCTGATATTGTGCATTATCCAGGGTCTGGTACCAGAGGCCTTTCCTTAATGCATCCTGGCCATCCAGGTCCTCCTCCTCCTCGTATAACACTGCTGGTTCCATTCTGTTGCTTTTAATGTTGCTGTACTGGGACATGCGTTGCCCCCAACTTGTAAATCCCCAGAATGGTGTCTCTTGTAGCTGTCCTTCTGGCTGTGGGAACGATCCAGCCGCTGCCACCACTTGCAACGGACCTCTTTGCACACAGCTACTGCAGAATACCAACTTCCCGAACTGGAACCTCACGAATAGCTGCTAGCAGACGAACAGGGAAAGCACCCAACCGACTTATACTCCTGGCAATCAGTCTCTAACAGCATACAGTAAATCCCCCCCAAACACGAGACCAAGCTCCGTCTTAAGGGTAAAACAGGAATCTCTTTATTGAGGGCTACATGCCCAGTATTTCAGCAGGTCTCCCACCTGGTGGACAAGTATAGTACATTAGCCAATCACAGTGGCTCAGGCATAAACGCTCCCCTTGGTACCAGTGAACCCCTCCTCCCTATCCTGGAGATAATTGGGAAGAAATCCAACTATCTCCATGGCTAGAGGAAAACGCCCTTTTACAGGATACAATAAAGATACATTGCATAAACAATTAAACAATCAAACACAAGAAAACAATTGTCTATTCACAGGTAAAACAGATTAACATATCAAGTTAATTAACTGGGGAAGAAAGTTTACTCAGACAATCTGATGTTGGGCAGTCTAGTTAACATATCACATAGGAACACAATCAGTTTACCCAGACAGACTCCTGAGACACAATCAGATTAGAAACAAAATAAAATACATCTTATTACAGAATATAATAACAGCTCTTATTAACTATAAAGTCCTTTATGCCCACTTGGTTTATAGTGTCACAATTGCTTCCACAAGGGGCACTCACACCCTGTACCCATCCTGTATTTATGGATACAGGGTGACATGGACATAAGACAAAGTTATGAAAGTACATGGGGTGTCCAGCATATAAAATCACACATTTCCATGCAGTCTCTGGGTATCTTTAAACCCATGTACCTCCAGCCCAAAGAATGTTCCATAACAGGCCCTCCAATGCACAGTGGCGAGATTGGTCTAGTCAAAATATACATAACTGAAAAAAACATCCAATATATGTAGAATGATGTATTTATGAATAAATAGAACATCTTCTATGAGAAGAACTTTAAAATGGGAAATATTAATATTTAATGTTGGGTTAGCGCACTTGAGAAGATATGATCGGGTTTGCGTGTGCGACACTTAGCTAAATAACTTTCAGTTAGATGCTCACAAATATTGATAACTTTAGTTAGTTTGTATCAGTATAACAACAATAATAATTGATCGTATTAATGGGACATTCAAATCAAAAAATGTTATTGTTTTTAAAGATAGATAATCCCTTTTTTACCCATTCCCCAGTTTAGCACAGGAAACATGGTTATATTAATATACTTTTTTCCTCTGTGATTACCTTTTTTCTAGACATCTTCTGACTGCCCCTTGGTCAAATGACTTTATATATTGTTTTGCATTTTAGCCAATTAGTGCTGTATTATTAGAATCCACGGGTGTCAGCACAATTTTATCTATATGGCTCACATAAACTAGCTTTCCCTGATGTGAAAGCAAATACAAAAGCATGTGATAATGGGGCTGTCTTTAGGGACTTAGGAACAGACAGAAATTTAGAGGTTTCAAGGTTATAACATATGTTAATATAACCATGTTGGTTGTGCAAAGATGGGGAATGGGTAGTAAAGGCACTATCTATCTTTTTAAATAATAACAATTTTTGTGTCTACTGTCCCTTTAATCTGGTAATTTATACCTGTCAGCAGATATAATATAGCAAAAATAGATATTTCTCATAGACTGAAACAAAAGTAATATGATACAACTAGTTACTAAGAATTCAAAGCAAATCTGGAGGTGAGGTTGCAAATTAATGAGAGCTGAAACAAATGAGGATTAGATGAGGTCCGAACTGAATAAGGAGTGTTTGACTGTTCAGTGGAGAGGTCTGAAGCAACAGAGAAAACAAAACTCACAATTTCCACAGATGTAAGGTGAACCAACAGCAAACAGAAAACAATGTATTCGATGAATACTTAAGAGAAAGAAAAGAGTGGATGATCTGTAGTTAGGTACACTTGAGTAGCAGAGCTTAGTACACTGAGCACTTGCAAATATCAAGCAAGGAAAAAGTGTGTTTGGTGCACCTGATAAAGGCTTAGATGCAGGAATGGGAGGGGCTTAACTTAAAGGTATGGAAAATATAGGGAATATGACAGCATGTGAGTAGATTTTTTTTTAACTTTTCACCCTGCATTGAAGTCTATGGAGGGAATATGTTAACGCGATTGCTTTATTTTAAGTTCAGCTTTTTGCACTTGTTGGGTATTTGACATGCACAAAAAAGCTTTCTAGTGGAGTAAGTGTGCGAGAGTGAGTGATAATTACTGCGTCACTCGCAATCTTGCCCTAAATGTGTTCAGGACAAGCACATTTTAAGTAAAGGGCCATGTTACACTGACAAGATAATGTAAAAATTGCTCCTAATAAATAACAAAATTGACTAATTATGATTGTGTTGGCATCAAAAAGGGCATATCTGCAGCAATTAACATGCCACTAATTAATCAATTGAGCACGATCAACCCCTCAATTTCCATGCAGGCTAGTTACAAAGCAGCTCTTTATTTCCAATGCATATGTAAAGCATTAGATCAATGTCCCTTTGAAGTAATACTTATTATGTAATGTTGCAGGTATATACTGTATGACTCAAGTCATGCTATCAAGATGTATGACACTCTATTTGGAGTATTTTCTTTAGAGTACACCATGAAAAGCATGCTCTCACTGTACAAAGGAGGAGGGAGTAAATATAGATGCAAAATATTCTATATTAAAAATAACTTTTTATTATTTTATTTAAAGTATGGGCTGTAATATTTGAAATGCACTTTAGAAGTATAGACACGCCTGAACATATACTACATTTTCTAGTAAACCTAAAAATATAAGTAAAATCAAAATTAAAAGATAGCATATGTCATCTAAAAATTAAAGGATGTGGCACACATGCATATAAAAATGGAAATAGTAAACTTGATTTCTTTCTTTCATTATACCACTAAAATTATATTAAAAACATTAAAATTTAAAAAGAGTAGTACAAAAAGTAAATTTATGCTTACCTGATAAATTGATTTCTTCTATGATACGATGAGTCCACGGATTCATCCTTTACTTGTGGGATATTATCCTCCTGCTAACAGGAAGTGGCCAAGAGCATCACAGCAGAGCTGTCTATATAGCTTCTCCCTTGACTCCACCCCCCAGTCATTCGACCAAAAGTAATGGAAGAAAAAGGAGAAACTAAAAGGTGCAGAGGTGACTGAAGTTTTAAATAAAAAAATATAATCTGTCTTAAAATGACAGGGCGGGCCGTGGACTTGTCATATCATAGAAGAAATCAATTTATCAGGTAAGCATAAATTTACTTTTCTTCTATAAGATACGACGAGTCCACAGATTCATCCTTTACTTGTGGGATACAATACCAAAGCTACAGGGCACGAATGAACGGGAGGGACAAGACAGATGCCTAAACAGAAGGCACCACTTCTCGAAGAACTTTTCTCCCAAAAATAGCGTCCGAAGAAGCAAAAGTATCAAATTTGGAAAATTTGGAAAAGGTATGAAGGGAAGATCAAGTCGCAGCCTTACAAATCTGTTCAACAGAAGCATAATTTTTAAAAGCCCATGTGGAAGCCACTGCTCTAGTAGAGTGAGCTGTAATCCTTTCAGGAGGCTGCTGTCCAGCAGTCTCGTATGCCAACTGGATGGTGCTTTTCAGCCAAAAAGAAAGAGAGGTAGCCGTAGCTTTTTGACCTCTATGTCTTCCAGAATAGACAACAAACAGAGAAGATGTTTGACTGAAATCTTTGGTCGCTTACAAGTAAAACTTCAAAGCACGAACCACGTCCAAGTTGTGTAACAGACGCTCCTTCTTAGAAGAAGGGTTAGGACACAGAGAAGGAACAACAATTTCCTGATTAATATTCTTATTAGTAACAACCTTAGGAAGGAATCCAGGTTTGGTACGCAAAACCACCTTATCAGAATGGAAAACAAGATTAGGCAAGTCGTATTGCAATGCACATGGTTCAGAAACTTTTCGAGCCGAAGAGATAGCAACTAAAAACAGAACTTTCCAAGATAGAAGCTTAATATCTATGGAATGCAAAAGTTCAAACGGAACCCCTTGAAGAACTTTAAGAACTAAATTCAAACTCCATGGCGGAGCAATAGGTTTAAACACAGGCTTGATTCTAACCAAAGCCTGACAAAATGACTGAACGTCAGGAACATCTGCCAGATGCTTATGCAGCAAAATTGATAGAGCAGATATCTGTCCCTTTAGGGAACTAGCTGATAACCCCTTCTCCAATCCTTCTTGGAGAAAGGACAAAATCCTAGGAATCCTGATCTTATTCCATGAGTAGCCTTTGGATTTGCACCAATAAAGATATTTACGCCATATCTTATGGTAAATTTTCCTAGTGACAGGCTTTCGAGCCTGAATCAAGGTATCTATGACAGTCTCAGAGAATCCCCGCTTAGATAAAATCAAGTGTTCAATCTCCAGGCAGTCAGCCGCAGAGAAACTAGATTTGGATGCTGGAACGGACCTTGAATGAAAAGGTCCTGTCTCAGTGGCAATTTCCATGGTGGCAGAGATGACATTTCCACCAGGTCTGCATACCAAGTCCTGTGTGGCCACGCAGGTGCTATCAAAATTACAGAAGCCCTCTCCTGTTTGATTCTGTCAGACGAGGAAGGAGAGGAAAAGGAGGAAACACATAAGCCAGGTTGAATGACCAAGGTACTGCTAGAGGTTCTATCAGTACTGCTTGGGGATCCCTTGATCTGGACCCGTAACCGTAACAAGGAAGTTTGGCATTCTGATGAGATGCCATCAGATCCAATTCTGGTGTGCCCCATTGACGAATCAATTGTGCTAGCACCTCCGGATGGAGCTCCCACTCCCCCGGATGAAAAGTCTGTCGACTTAGAAAATCCGCCTCCCAGTTCTCCACCCCTGGGATATAGATTGCTGATAGATGGAAAGAGTGAGTCTCTGCCCATTGAATTATTTTGGAAACCTCTATCATCGCTATAGAACTCTTTGTTCCCCCTTGATGATTCATATACTGTATGCTGCAGTCGTGATATTGTCCGACTGGAATCTTATGAATTTGGCCGAAGCCAGCTGAGGCCACGCCTGAAGCGCGTTGAATATCGCTCTCAGTTCTAGAATATTTATTGGAAGGAGAGCCTCCTCCTGAATCCACACACCCTGTGCCTTTAGGGAATTGCAGACTGCACCCCAGCCCAATAGGCTGGCATCCGTCATCACTATGACCCATGCTGGCCTGTGGAAACACATTCCCTTGGACAGATGATCCTGTGACAACCACCAAAGAAGAGAGTCTCTCGTCTCTATATCCAGATTCATCTGAGGAGATAAATTTGCATAGTCCCCATTCCACTGTCTGAGCAGGCATAGTTGCAGTGTTCTGAGATGCAAGCAAGCAAATGGAACTATGTCCATTGCCGCTACCATTAGTCCAATTACCTCCATACACTGAGCCACTGACGGCTGAGGAATGGAATTAAGTGCTCGGCAGGTGGTTAAGATTTTTGATTTTCTGACCTTCGTCAGAAAAATTTTCATGTCTACCGAGTCTATCAGAGTTCCCAGGAATGGAACTCTTGTGAGAGGGACAAGTGAACTCTTCTTTATGTTCACCTTCCACCCGTGAGATCTTAGAAAAGCCAACACAATGTCCGTGTGAGATTTGGCTAGATGGTAAGTTGACGCCTGAATCAAGATATTGTCCAGATAGGGCGCCACTGCTATGCCCTGTGGCCTTAGAACTGCCAGAAGGGACCCTAGCACCTTTGTGAAAATTCTGGGAGCTGTGGCCAACCTGAAAGGAAGAGCCACAAACTGGTAATGCTTGTCCAGGAAAGCTAACCTGAGGAACTGGTGATGATCTTTGTGGATAGGAATGTGAAGATACGCATCCTTCAAATCCACGGTGGTCATATATTGACCCTCTTGGATCATTGGTAAAATTGTCTGAATGGTCTCCATCTTGAAGGATGGGACTCTGAGAAAATTGTTTAAGATCTTGAGATCTAAAATTGGTCTGAAGGTTCCCTCTTTTTTGGGAACCACGAACAGATTGGAGTAAAACCCCTGCCCCTGTTCTGCTTTTGGAACTGGGCAGATTACCCCCATAGTATATAGGTCTTCTACACAGCATAAGAACGCCTCTCTTTTTGTCTGGTTTAAAGACAACCTTGAATTCTAGAAGATACCCCTGGGTCACAATTTCTAATGCCCAGGAATCCTGAACGTCTCTTGCCCAAGCCTGAGCGAAGAGAGAAAGTCTGCCCCCCACTAGATCCGGTCCCGTAACGGGGGCTGCCCCTTAATGCTGTCTTGGTAGCAGCAGCAGGCTTCTTGGCCTGTTTACCTTTATTCCAGGTCTGGTTAGGTCTCCATACAGACTTGGATTGAGCAAAATTCCCCTCCTGCTTTGTGGCAGGGGAGGAGGTAGCAGGACCACCTTTGAAGTTTCAAAAGGAACAAAAAATATTCTGTTTGGCCCTCATTCTATTTGTCTTATCCTGAGGAAGGGCATGGCCTTTTCCTCCAGTGATGTTGGAAATGATCTCCTTCAGTTCAGGTCCAAATAGGGTCTTACTCTTGAAAGGAATAGCTTATAGCTTAGATTTTGATGACACATCAGCAGACCAGGACTTAAGCCATAACGCTCTAAGCATTAAAATGGCAAAACCTGAATTCTTTGCCACTAATTTAGCCAGTTGAAAAGCTAGCTTGAGAGCCTTAATTCTATCTAAAATCTCATCCAGTAGGGTCTCAACCTTAAGAGCCTCCTCAAGAGCCTTGAACCAAAAAGCAGCTGCAGTAGTTACAGGAACAATGCACGCTATAGGTTGCAGAAGAAAACCCTGATGAATAAATATTTTCTTTAGAAGACCCTCTAATTTTTTTTTGTTTCAAAAGTTTTTATTGAGGTAAAATGAACAGAATGTATACATATCATAACAACTTTGCCCCATTGGTTACAGAGGTGACCTGAAATTCACTATCAGCATATGCATACAACAACAAATATCATACCTGAACCGGCAGTACATTTCCAGTTATAT
Source organism: Bombina bombina (assembly GCF_027579735.1). Classification (NCBI taxonomy): domain Eukaryota; kingdom Metazoa; phylum Chordata; class Amphibia; order Anura; family Bombinatoridae; genus Bombina; species Bombina bombina. The sequence goes on along the minus strand of NC_069502.1, from coordinate 487,565,623 downwards.
AAGACCAAACAGGTTTCAACATGAATCACCAGTATTTACCTCATTTTAAATTATAACTCAATATAATACAGCAAATGCATTATCAAGTTTGTTCTCAATTACAACATTGCCATTTTTATTTATACATACCAACTAAGTACGCATATAGAGCTTCTCTTCAGCCCCTGACCACCCTGGGGAATTGTCATTAGTAGGTAGGGGATGGGAGATCACATTACTGTCTTTATGTATCTCAATATGAAGATATACCATATGTTAGTAACGCTGCTTTAACAGAAAATTGGTATACCTTAACATTATAATATGGTATATGGAGAATAGATACAAAGTAAAGAGGTTCTAACAGAGTGGCAGTGAGATTACTACATATAAACAGTAACACAAAATCTTATTGAAATAGCAAGCCATTTCAGAGGTGTTAACAACATTACTGTGATATTTCCCTTAACATAGAGGGGCTAAAATAAAATACTATCATTAATAAAAACTTTGTGCAAGCCTGCAACTATTTATTGGTCATTTACTTTGTTATGGGGATTCAGAGGCCTGAAAATAAATTTTCGGGTTTGCTCCTTGTACATAATAACCAGAGTCTTCGTGTTTCATGTAGCTGTTAATGGGATATGATGTATATTACTTAGTCTGACAATAAAAGCTTATGACCAACATTTTAGGCACATTATGACTCTTTGCTACTATCTTTATAAACCTTAACACATTGCTCAATAAAATATTCCAATGAATGCGCGGCATTAAAACAGAGGGGGGAACCACGCTTCCGAACATAACATTTTGGGGTAAATCTCAAGTCATTCCCAATAGTAGAACTGGTATCAAACCACTTTGGGGGAAGTAGTAGGGAGAACATGCAGATTATCCGATTACAGTCTTTTCAATTCGGCAACCCACTCTTATCCAGAGGCCACAGATAGTAGAAACTAAAGGCTTGTTCTCTGTCTCCTCTGCCTCCTGGCAACAGGCCTTCAGTAGTGAGATAGCGTTAGCATCAGTCTCCAATTTAAAGCCCTGCATAAGTACCTCCCCACTAAGTGTCCTCCAGGCAGACAAAAGATGCTCTTGTATCAGCTCACAAAGAGATCGATAAAAACTGCCTACCCATTTTCCCATCACAGGCTCCAGAGACTGAATAAACGATGAGTGCTGCAAACCAGAGGTGCATATTATATGTGCTGGTCTACGATGTACACTATTCCAGTGTAGGTTTTCTTTACTTAGGCTAGAAATGAGCACCATGTTATTGATTTCACTTCTCAAGGTAACGGGTATCCCTGGCGGATTGTCCCCAGTGTTTTCACCCCACTGTAGTAGATCGGTAGGGATATTTTGGTAGGCTGATGGTTGTGACAAAATTTTTGTCTCCGACATTAGGCTTAACTATCGAGATATCTCTGCTGGCGGGGCTTCCGACTTTCTGTGTGCACCATCTCTGTCATTCACATCAATGCACAGTATGTTTCCGTAGCAACTCAGAGCTTGTTCTTTCAGAGAAGGGATAAGTACATTACTCCATTCAGTACTTAGGCTCCGTTCCAGGTGGTCAAATCAAGTTTCCAAAGCATTTACTAGCAGCTCTAAGATGGCCGCCCCTTCAGATTCCATCTTCCCACACCACTCAGTTACGGACAAAATATAACTTCAAATTTGCAGTAGAACTTTGATGTAGTAAAGTTTCTCCTTTATAGTTATGGTTGATGCAGCACTGTTCACTGCTAATAACCCAGAATCCAATGAATCCTGGGGGGGAATTGTGCGGCAGCCCAAGTGGCTTAGATAAGCAGACTCACAGTACAGGTTCTCTGTCACATGGTCAGCACCTCCACCGCTTAGCTGAGGAACATAGGAAACTCTACTTTCATGATATGTACCCACAAACTCTTCTGGGATTTCTCGAATCACCTCAACAATAATCTCTGTTATATCAATACAGTTTTTATATAGGAAATAACCCACAAAAGTCCAGAAAGAGTCAGGAGCTTCACACAAACATGACCTTCCACAACAGCTGCAGGCTCCGCCCTCGACCCTCTAATTTTTTATCCATAGGATCTTTGAAAGCACAACTGTTCTCAATAGGTATAGTTGTATGCTTAGCTAGGGTAGCAATAGCTCCATCCACCTTAGGGACCGTCTGCCACGAATCCCGAATGGTGTCAGATATGGGAAACATTTTCTTAAAAGTAGGAGGGGGAGAGAACGGAATGTCTGGTCTATCCCATTCCTTAGTAACAATGTCTGAAATCCTCTTAGGGACCAGAAAAACATTAGTGTAAGTAGGAACCTCTATATATCTATCCATTTTACACAATTTCTCTGGTGGAATTACAATAGGGTCACAGTCATCCAGAGTCGCTAAAACCTCCCTGAGTAACAAGCGGAGGTGTTCAAGCTTAAACTTAAAAGCCATCATATCAGAGTCTGTTTGAGGGAACATCTTTCCTGAATCAGAAAGCTCTCCCTCAGACAGCTATTCCCCTTCCCCAATTCAGAACATTGTGAGGGTACATCGGAGATGGCTAATAAAGCATCAGAGGGCTCAGCATTTACTCTCATACTGGACCTACTGCGCTTCCCCTGCAAACCAGGCAGTTTAGATAATACCTCTGTGAGGGTAGTAGACATAACTGCGGCCATATCTTGCAGGGTGAAAGAATTAGACGCACTAGAAGTACTTGGCGTCGCTTGTGCAGGCGTTAAAGGTTGTGACACTTGGGGAAGTAGATGGCAAAACCTGATTCTCTTCTGACTGAGAATCATCCTGAGACATACTTTTATCAGCTAAAATATGTTCTTTGCAATGTAAGGCCCTTTCAGTACATGAGGGACACATTTTAAGTGGGGGTTCCACAATGGCTTCTAAACACATGGAACATTGGCTTTCCTCAATGTCAGACATGTTAAACAGGCTAGTAATGACCACAACAGGCTTGAAAACACTTTATTTAGTGAAAAAATAACACTACTGTGCCTTTAAGAGAAAAAAAACGCATATAATTTTTCCAAAATTGCTTGAAAACAATCAAATTGTCCCAATTTTATGATAGAAGCATCCCAATTCTGCAGCTAAGTTTGCCCCACAAGGAAAGGAATACTTAACCCTTACCAGAAAGAACAGAAAATTATAAAACGTTTATTTCAATAAAAAGCACCCCCTGCACCTCGCCACAGCTCTGCTGTGGCGCCTACCTGCCCTCAGGGGTCTGTAAAACCGGATTAAACCTTCGATTTGGCCCAATACAGCTCACAAAGGCCCACCGGAGTTGGAGCTTGCTGCTTGCTTGAGAAAAACAACTGCGCAACTGAGGCGCAAAAATATGCCCCGCCCATCTCACTCAATGTTTCACAGCCTAAAATTTTACACAATTTCTCTGTGCTTGAAGAAAATAAAACTAACATTTTATCACCTCTTTCACTTTACCCTTCCTAGTACTTAAAGTAGGCAAAGAGAATCACTGGGGGGTGGAATCAAGGGAGGAGCTATATAGACAGCTCTGCTGTGGTGCTCTTTGCCACTTCCTGTTAGCAGGAGGATAATATCCCACAAGTAAAGGATGAATCCGTGTTCTCATCGTATCTTATAGAAGAAATTACTACATTTGGCATCCATATGTTATATCTAATTATCCATAGGTTCAGTATTCAATATGTTGGCATTTGTTGCTATGAATATACTAAAGGTCAAACTATATTAATACAATTTAAAAGAAAAAAATAAAATAAAACACAAATGTTAAGCTTTGATTATTGCAATATACAGACAAGACAAACTGACTTAAGCTGTTATTATTGTATGATTTCAAATTAAATAATACAGATGTCTAAGAAGGGAATAGCTTAATAAATAATAAATCATATGGCAAAGGAAATGTCACCTCTGGTACTATATATGCACAAATAAGGAAGGAAAATGCAAAAAGTGGCATTTGAATAAGCTTAAGGATTAGTTCATGGTTAAATCAAAAGGGCACTTAACAAAAAACACAGGAACGTAAAGGCATTATTTAGAGCTAATTACATTAACAACTACAGGCAGCCAAAATATTTAATGATGCTGTTCAAAAAATAGCAAATTAATCAACATACAGCTCTCAAAAGACAAAGCATAGTTAAATAGGATGATCCACCAAGCAAGATGTCTACTAATTTGTGATTCAATTTTTGCCATATGTTCAGGGTATTTATGCTAAAAGTAAAAAAACAACAACAACAAAAACTCTATCTATCTATCTATCTATCTATCTATCTATCTATCTCTATCTATCTATCTATCTATCTATCTATCCCTCTCTTTTTTAATAAAATGCATTCAAGTCCATCAATCAGATTATCGAATAGTTTTCAGATGACTTGAACTGCAAAAACTAGTCAGATACTTTACATTGAGGCTCCATTTACCCATTTTGACAATTTTTACATGATATAATTTATATACTCTAAAGGACTTTCTGAGGCTTTTAGGCACCAATGTTCTAAACATTGACAGACCGACAAGAAACTGCCTTACTGGTCTCATCAGTCTAACGGTTGATTTTGGTAGGTATGTGGCGATATAGGAGTTAATAGGATAGTACTTGCGGTGGGTATGAAGCAGTTTAGGGGTTAATAGGATAGGTACTTATGGTGGGTATGTTGCAGTTTAGGGGTTAATAGAATAGTACTTGTGGTGGTTTAGATTCTTTTTAGTGTAGTGTTAGTTTGCGATTGTGGGGTACTTCGGTTTATGGGTATTAGGATTAGTGGTTAGACATTGCAGTTCTATTTAAAGGGATCCTTTATTATACATCGGCAATATGGGTGGCAATGCTGAGTGTTGACTATAGCTAGCCTACGAATGGCATGTATAGAAAACGCCTCTCGGTGATGCTGTTATGTCAGGAGCTTGGAATATTTTGACAGGCTTGCTCAACATAGCGGTGGATCCGTTGGAATATTTGTAACAATGTAACATATCAATGAGAATATACTTCAAATATATTTTTCTCATATGAATTCACAGGGTTGCAATTATTGGATATCCATGAGCGTATTTTTGTTTTTTAACAAAAAAACAAAAAGGTTAAACAATAAAGAGATTTTTTTTTACTGGTGGAATGCTTGTGCAATGATAAATGTGGCCCTCATATGCTGTCCTCATTTAAAGATGTCCAGTGGAAATGATTAACTATAGCTCAGAAGGGAAGAGGGCTAACGGGATCTGGATAGAGGGTTTGGTGTTTAAACCTCTCCATCTCAGCTCCATTAAGCCCTAGTAAACTCCAAGACCAACCATTTGAAAGGTAATTCCATGCTCTTTGAACGGTTTAAGAATAAACACATTAAAAATATTAGATGTGTTAAACGCAGTTTTAAACAACTTTCCAATTTACTGCTGTTATATAATTTTCTTGTTGAAAAGTATACCTTGCTAGGCTCGGGAGCTTTGAGTTAACCTGCTGATTGCTGGCTGCACATATGTGCCTCTTGTCATTGGTTTACCAATATGTTCAGCTAGCTCCCAGTAGTGCATTGATCCTCCATCAGTTAAGGATACAAAAAGTACAAAGCAAAATGTATAATATAAGCAAATTGTAAAGTTGTTTAGAAATGTATGCTCTGTCTGAATCATGAAAGAAAAAATCTGTGTTTCATATCCCTATAAGTAGTTGTAATTGGGATTAAAGCTTGAAATGCCACTGGAACTGATATATACAGAGGACGTTTCAGACCCCTTAAGTTTACATAATAGTAGTTTTGAGTTAACCCTGTCTACAGTGTGTAAGGAAATAATAATTTACGTGTGTGAGAATAACCCATTGTAATCTAAATCCATCTTAATAACTGGTAAACAATTTGAATGCCATTTGTATATGGCCATGATGGGCACACTGTGCATGTTTGCTTAATGATTATATTATATTTAATAATTTAAAAGTATTTTGTTTCTGCCTTTCTTTTCAGTCATTGATTGAGAAACCAGTGTTTTCCAATTTGGCGAGATTTATATCATAAATCAAGTAAAACGCTGTGAGAAATGAGTTGTGTTCACAATTAATATTTCTCATACTGTAAACCATGAAACCTCTAAGTTATAAGCTTTACTCCATTGCAATAAAGTAGCCACAAAAATGTTACAAAAACTTAAAAACCTCATTGTAGAGAAAGTGTTTTGTCTTTGCCCGATTTCTATTACTGTAAGGAGATTGCAAAACAAGGTTCCACATATTGTTAATAGTGATTATTGAAAACACAACCCTGTGCCAAAGAGCTCAGTTACCAACTAACTAGAAGAGACGGCAATGTTTGAGTTTAGGCTCCATTTATCAAGCTGTGTATGCAGCTTTGGAGGCCATGCCTAGCCCGCAGCCGATAGTTAAAGGGACTTTTCACACTAGATTTTTTTTTTTGCATAAATGTTTTATAAACTATCCATTTATATAGCCCATCTGGGGTGTTTTTGTAAACATTTGTAGTTTTGCATATTTTTAAATAACATTGTGCTGATTTTTAGACCCCTAACCAACGTTTTAGATGTATACTGATGTCTTCAGACTCCAGCTTGCTCCTGTTTGTGTAAATGGTCTTTTCAGGAGGGGGAGTCTGCTTTTCCTTATATACATATATATAATCTGGCACTCTCTTGCAAGTGCACAGTGACATTATAAGTGAAAATGGAAGAGTTAGTTGCATTTGGCCGAAAGGTTTAAGCCCAGGAGAACATCAAGGTCTCTTCCCTCCTAATCAGCAGGCACACAATGCATCAATCATTTCAATTAAACCAAGAAGGGTTTTGTAATTTCCCTAGACAAATACAAAACACAGAAATAGACTGCATTCTCAAACTGCACTGGGTAAACATTAAGGGGTAGATTTAGCATATGTTGAGCAGACTTAATTCGCTATAGCAAATCATGTCCGCTCAACATAGCTAAATGCCAACAGCGTATGCTGTTGGCATTTAACATTGCACAAGCATTTCTAGTGAAATGCTTGTGCAATGCTGCCCCCACTAGCAGGTCATCCTGATTGCACCTAAAATGTGGCAGAGAAGTTACGACCGATGCTTCTTAACTTACGTTTTCAGGCGCATACGCTGCTTAATAAATCTACCCCCATGTATCACTGTATAATCCACAACCTTGCTTTGATAATTTTGTTTTGTAATTTTCCCTATGGTTTTTGCACCTAGTCTGCTCATTAATAAACTACCTAAGTGGCTGGGAGCTGTACAGCTGTCTGTAAATATTATGTGCAGTAAGTTTTACAGTTTCAGAGTGCAGTCCATTTCTGTGTTTTGTATGTATGTAACACAGTCTCATAACCAAAAACTTCTTACTGGTGCTGTACTAGCCTGCACACTTACCAGATATCAGCCCTGCTGTCATATATTCTGCCTCTTCCACTTTAATTCCTCCTCGCCACCCACTACTCTGACATAACACAAGCTTTAAACGAACAATTCACCTGTGCAATGGCGCTTAGGTATTGTCTAGTGCAGACTTCCCCTGTGTAAATGCCTAGACTTTTTCCAGGATCATTTCTGGTTCTTGATCCTGATCGTTTCTTGATCAATAATCTACATACCAGGCCGCTTGCTCCATTTTAGGGTTTCCGCTTCCAGAATTATTCACTCACTGATGCGCTGTCTCCTACAGTTACTCTGACCGCAACATACGCTGCACGTATTCAGATTAACCTGACAACTCCAAAGCAGCAGCTGCCATAATTACAGTGTTACTACTCAATGAACTCTGCTGAAGTGCCTCCGCAATCCTGACAGCTACTCTCAACTAAATGCCTCTATCCTAATTCCTCCCTGAATGTCTTGCTAGCAAGAGTGTTATACTAACGCTACCTGCATTCCTACATTTCCTTTGTCAATACGATATCTGTTGCAGCTCAGTTGTTACTTAATTGCAGTTTACCTCCCTCCTATCTGCCTGTGTATAGATTGAGTTTTATGCATTTCCTCATGTTTAATTCTTTACTTACTTCACAGCTTCATTATTTAATTATATACACTAGATAAACTGCAGTTGGTATTCCATAAGTATCTTTCAGTGATACTATTATTCATACAAACGACATACATATAAAATTGGGAACACTTGTTAATTTGTATCAGGATTTCTGCGTGATGCCTGCACTATCTGACTCCCACACTCCTCTCAGCAGCTGAAGCAGCACGCGCCACTACTGACAGTTGCCAGGCAGAATAAGCATTTACAAAATAAACAAATATGCATGCGCAAAAATGGGCTTATAGTGCAATCTTGGAATTTACTTTTAATTTGCTCAAAATATCAGACGAATTTTCAACCAGTGTAAGGGGAACTACTCACCACACAATCTATTCAGATTCCAAAGGGCATATTTATCAATCTCCATATGGACCGCTGCTCCATAACTTGTCCGCCTGCTCTGAGGTCGCTGACATCAATCTGCTCAATCCTGTACAATCGGGCTGATTGACACCCCCTGCTAGCGGCGGATTGGGTGCGAATCTGTAGGGGGCGGCATTGCACCAGCAATTCACAAGAACTGCTGGTGCAATGATAAATTTATCGATGTGCAGCGGACATAATACGCTACGTTGTATCATGTCCGCTCGCATATTGATAAATATGCCCCCAAGTATCAAACAAATTCATGCAGCCAATTCATAAATAAAGTTTCTCAAAACTCCAATGTTAAATCTAAGGTATTTTATGTAATTCCACTTCAAAGATATAATATAATATATTATTTTTTTTAAATTAAACAAGGTTTTGAAACTATACAGAAACTACTGTTTCATCAAAATAAAATGTGTTTCCTGT